>NC_060271.1:25622587-25683351 GCF_021613505.1 Equus quagga | reverse complement strand
AGGGATGGGGGAGGAACGGATAGATGGAGGGAGGGATGGGGGAGGAATGGATAGATGGATGGATGGATGGACGGACGATGGAGAGATGGATGGGGGATGGATGGATGGAGGGATGATGGAAGGATGGATGAATGGATGGGTGGATGGATAGCAGGACAAATAATGATGTATGGGGGGAGGGAGAGATGTGGGTATGGATGGATGGACGGATGATAGAGAGACGGATGGGGGATGGATGGATGATGGAGACATGGATGGGGGATGGATGGATGGATGGAGGGACAAATAATGATGTATGGAGGGAAGGAGGGTTGGGAGGATGGATGGGTAGATGAATGTATGGATGTATATGTATAGAAAAATACAAAGGACCATCAGTAGTATTATTTTCTCTCTCTGAAGATCACTTACTCCAAGGCACACAAGGTCAGAATTGACCGAGGAGAATTGAACTTTTCCAACATTTTCCTCCAGGCCTTCACGCCTGCTGCCGACTTCACGTGCCCTGGGCCCACTTGTCAGGGCCAACACTTGCCTTCTATATCTGCCACCTGGAGGGAAGGACTGGTGCCCACCTGGCCCTTTTGTGCAGGGCCTTACCCTGCCAGAGAGACGTTTGGTCTGTTAAGAGCTTGGAAGGCAGCCTGGCACGGTGGACTCAGACAGGCTGGGGTCCAAATCCGGGCCCTGCCCCTTATGAGACATATGTCCAGGGGCCAGCCTCCTAACCCACCTGAGCATCAGCTTTCTTATCTGCAAAATGGAGATAACAGTGCAACCTCAGGGCTGTGATGAGCAGCTGAGATCATGTATGAATGCCCCCAGCACCCTCTGTAGCCCCCAGTAAGCCCTCAACAAACGCTGAGCCCTCCTGGGTTCTTCTAGCCAGCTCAGCCACACTGGGCGTGCAAGGACTGGGGCCAGGCAGCAGTCAACACATGGATGTGAAGGAGCCCCAGGCCAGAAGAGCAGCCAGGGCCCCTCCGTGCATCCTGCTGTGCAAAGCTGCCTCGAGGCTTTGCTCCTTGGAGCCAGCACAGGGATTACGGAAGGACCAGAGGAAACTGAGCAAGCCCAGATTGCTTCCTCCTTTCTCGTGCCACGGGGTCTGGCAGAGCGTGTCAGTGGCCCAGAGCCTCAGGAGCTTGCCGGGTCAGAGCTGACAGAGGGAACAGCTGGCTCAGCAGGCTGGGTCACAACCTCCTGTCCTGCAGCTTCTGGTGCCCTCCTGGACAAAGACGAGTCATCCCAGCAGAGCCGGCCTTGCCCTCCCCCTCTCCCCCGTGCCTTTGCACAGGCTGTTCTCCCCGGCTTACCTCTCCCCGCTCCCCAACCCTCATCCTTTAGACTCACCCTAAATGTCAAATATTCCAGCAAACCCTTCCTGGTGGCCCCCTCCCCCACTGCCGCGGGCAAACCACCCACAGGACCTGAAAGTCTGTGCTTAGTGCACATGTCGCACTGCCTTTCTCAATCTGTCTTCCCACTAGACTGAGTGTTCCTCGAAATTAGAGACGACATCTCATGAATATCTGCCTCACTGGAGTGTAAATCGGTGCCCAGCACGTCATCGGCTCGTTCCTCCTCTCGTCTCTGAGCGTTTATTCTGATGCATCCGAGGGCTCCTCTCCCTGCTGTGGGCACGTGACCGCGCAAGCAGAATACCGATGCTTCAGCTCATCCTCGGTCCCGTGGACCTTTCAAAGCACCTGGAGGCTCTCCCCTCATTAATGTGAAGCTCTCAGTCGAGCACATTGATTCCCGGCTCTGAGAATTATTAACTGTGTGTCCTTGGGCAAGTTACTCAACCTGCTGAGACATAGCTTCCTTATCTATCAGTCACTGATTCAACAAACATTTATGGAGAATCTACTAGAAGTCTGTCCCAGGTGCTGGGAATACCAACATAAGTCAAAAATTATCTTGGCCTTTGCTGGCCTCGCAGTCCGGACAAAGAGATGGACAGTTCAACCCCCTGGACAGTAAAGACCCCACCAAGGTCCAGGAGTGGAGATACAGAGTCATGTGACCCAACCTGAGCTTCCAGGAAGGCTTCCCGGGGGAGGTGAAGCTTCGGTCAGTCTATGTTTGCAGGATTAAATGGCATGTGGGAAAGGCTGGGCACAGCATCAAGGACAGGGTGGTGCCTGCTAAGTCTCGGCTTCCCTGTGAGATGGGCAGGGCAGAGAGATGTCCCCATTTTCTATAGGAATAAGCAGAGACCCCATAGGGAGGAGTGACAGACTCAAAGCCCCCTGAAGCCAGCAGCAGGGCAGGAACCAGACCTCACCCTGCTCATCCCCGGGGCCCGGGAGGCCCCCCGCCAGATGCCCACACAGGCTGGCCTTCCCTTCTGCCGTGGCTAGGATGCCCGTCAGAGCCTGGACCGTCCCCAGCTCCACACAGCTCTCCTGAGATGCTTCACAACCACACTTCATTCTGAGTTTGATAAATAAAGGTAATTGTGGGACAATTAGATGCTCTTCTCTTCCAACATCTTAATTGGAACAAGATGCATAATTCTTTCCTGCACATCATTTGCCAGGCATCTTTGAGGCTTTTCATCTGGGCCTCCTCCTGCGCTGGAGGGAGTGATGGCTTGGAAGCCACTGCCGTGACACGCCCAGGAGTCAGCAGGCTGTTCCCATGCAGCCCCTGACTAATCACCACGGATGTCTCCTGTCACATGCTGGGAGGGTTCCCAAGTAGACCATAGCCTTGTAAGCATCGTCATCCATCACACGGTCACGGTGGTCCCTACTGCCCCTGTGCGATCAGAAGCACATGACATCAGGAATCTGAGGATCCAAGTTCAAATTCCAGCTCTGTTTCCAGTTTGCCGTGTGACCTTGGAAAAATTGATTACCTTCTCTGAGCTTTAGAGAGGTGATCACAGAGAGGTGCCGAATAAGGCCCCAAATAGGGGTGATCACCCTTAATACTATCAACTAAGACACCATGTGTGACAACCCTCCTATGGGGCAGCCGTCACCTATGCGCCCCCTGCCCCCACTGCCAGCCTCCATCCACAGAGCTGGCAAAGCAAAACCTGACCAAAGAGAGAGAAGGACAAGTTAAAGACGGTCAGGCCCTTCTCTTAGTATGGGCAGTGCAAAACTGCACACTCTCATGCAGGGGCACTGAGGAAAAGGACCGGAGCTTTCTTACATACTCACAAAGGATCTCGTCTCATGCTTGAATGCCGCTCCCTTGATGGTGGGGGTTAGGGGGAGGACAGCGACTCCTCATCGGCAAGTTCATTGCCAATTAAATGTCTGTCGCCCCCCAGTTTCATGTGGTCTTCCTGGGGTTGGCTCGGTTGCCTTGGGGTGAGTGCTCAGCATTTCAGGGTTTGCACCCTTCCTGCTTCTTCCGGCCAGATACGGCGGCCAGGGCAGAGGCAGGCAGGCGGAGCCGACCCAGCTTCCCGAGAGCATCTTCCCCACCTATGTGCCACCTGGTCCTCATGAGCACCCATTCAAGGCACCTCTTCTTGCTTCTCCCGGCACTGGCCACAGTCTCACTGGCACCGCTGGTGAAGGAACTGGTCCTGCAGACCTGGTGTTGAGCCAGCCTCCACTACAGTGGCCCAGGGAGCCCCGCAGAGCCCCCCATGGCCCCACTGTCACAAGGTGCCCCTCTCTGCTAGTGTCTTTATCCTCGGGACATGCTGGAATTCTGGACTTCCTGGTCACCCCACACAGGTCATGGGGTCCCAGCAACACTAGGTCAGCCACACCTAACCAGACACCCCCTCTCCATCGCCCATAATCCCACCACGTCCCGACATTGGATAAGCGGCAAAGTGGACCATCAGCACTGACATCCTAGAACCCGGTATATGGCTTCTAGTATCTGCGGTCCCACCCCCACCAGAAACTGACGCCCAGGAGGACAGGCCTCTGGGTCTCTCCCTGGGACCCAGGCCACGTCCTCACCCACGTCCCTCCTCACCAGAATCGTGTCCTCACCCTCCTCTGATGGCAGACGCCCACCTCCTTCTCCTGGTCTGGGAGTTTCCCTCTCGTCCTGCCCTTCCTCCTCTCCACACTCCTCCTGTGATCTCGAGGCAGCCAGGCTGCGCTCTTGATATGCAAAGAGGACTTCAGGGACTTAGAAAGCCTCTCCCGTCTCTCGACAAAGCCTGGCTTTCAAGACCATTATCTGGCTAAGGACTGCAGGATCCTATTCAGTCAAAAGCTGAACATCAATTCTTTCCTTTTGTACTCCTGGTCCTCAATCCTATTCCTCTCTGAGACCCTGGATGCCTCTGGCTGAAAAGGAAGAGAGTCACATAAAAGCAGTTAAGAAGCAGACAGGTACATTGAAAAGCGTATCATTCCTGCTATCCCAGACTCGCTGGATGTGAGAGCGAAAGGAGCCCTCGGAGAGAGCGCCCCCACCCGCTCTAGAGACCCAGAGGGGACAAACACTTGCTTGTGGCCACACAGCAAGGCCGCGGGGGGCAGGAATCGGAAACCACGCCCAACACTCAGTCAGCGGCTCTTCCCACCGCCCGTCTCCGTGAGGGAAGGAACGCCGGGGGAGGTTCGTCTCTCGGGCATCCTGCGTCTGAGGACTTTTCAGCCACTCTCTGAAGCAGGGACTGTGTCTGTGCAGCTCACCAATCCATCCCCAGCCCCCAGCCCCGGTTTCTTAATCTGAAAACAGGGGCAATCGTGATGTCTACCCCCAAGGGGCTGTGAGGATTCAATGAGCTGTTACGTGTAAGGCACGCAGACGAATCTGACAGAAAGTCGGAGACCAAAATCCATTACTGACGCTGCTGCTGCACAGCTTCTGAGAGTCACAATCCTGAGTTCTACTTCTGCCTGCTCCTGGGTGCTGTGTGCCCTGGGGCAGGTCCCTTACCTTCTCTGGGCCCCAGTAGCCCATCCCATAAAATGCAGGGCTGGATGCTGTCTTGGGCCCCAGCAGCTCTGAGAGTCGCTCTCAGAAGCTGGGCTGGGCTGTTGACGGGACAGCAAGTCCCTTCCTGGGCTGGGACGGGGGACATGAGAGGACAAAGTCAGCTGGTTTCCTGTGGCCGGGTGGTGATCTGGGCAGCGTGGACATCCTGTTTCCCAGAGGGAATCCAGGGCCACTGTGTCCAAAACCGTCTCTGGGGCAACCTTCCCTGCGTCATCCCCCGGGCCGGCCGGTGGGTGGGTGAGGGTGGCACCAGCAACAACGGCGCTTTGTCTCCCACTCTGCTGCCTCCAGCCCAGCGAGGCTCAGGCCCATTTTCCAGATGAGGAAACTGTGGCACAGGGAGGTGAGGTCACTTGCCCAAGGTCACAAGGCTGGTAAGCATTCAGGATGGGATTTGAAGCTGAGTCTGCTGAAAACATGGGCTGGCCGCACTGGGCCCTCAGCCCCGACAGGGTCTCCGGGGCCCCCTGGACACGGAAAGAGCCTGGAGCCTGACCTTCCAGTGGCCTGACATCCTACAATGTGACTCTCAGGCTACTGCCACCTCCCTGGACAGGCTCAGGGTCTCCTGCCGAATCCCCTTGTCTGCCTTCAGCGTGCACAGACTGCGCAGCTCCTTGACCTGTCCCTTCACACGCAGAGACCCATGCCATAGAACATGGGCGCAAATAGCCACAAAGCAAGGTGGCCAGGCTGACATGCCACCGGGGGGGAGCAGGGGCTTTGGAACAAGGCAGCCCCGGGTTCAAACTCTGACCTTGGAACTTGCCAGCTGTTTACCTTGGGCTGGTGACTTAACCTCTCTGAGCTTTAGTTTCCTCCTCTGTGAGATGGGGCAATATTAGTTTCCTAGAGATGCTGTAAACAAATTACCACAAACTGGGTGGATTAAAACAATAATATTTATTCTCTCACAGTTCTGGGAGGCCCAATGTCTGGAGCCAGCTGGTTCCTTTCAGGGGCCTCTGAGGCAGAGTCCGTTCCATGCCTTCTCCAAGCTTCTCATGGTGGCCAGCAGTCCTTGGAACTCCTTGGCGGTGGCAGCATTGCTCCAGCTGCTCCTCCATCTTCTCCCGGCATCTTCCCTCTGTGTCTCTACGTCCAGATGGCCCTCTTCCTATGAGGACCCCGGTCCCTGGAGGAGGGCCAACCCTAACCCAGCGCGACCTCGTTTTAACGTGATACATCGGTAAAGATGCTATTTCCAGATAAGGTCGCAGTCACAGGTAGCGGGGCTGGGACTTGAACATCCCTTTGGGGGACACAATTCAAGCCCCAGCAGGGCCCTGAGTTACTCTGTGCTGCTGGCTCGAGTACAGATGATGTCATTCCTACGCGATGCCCAGCGGCGAGTCGAACTCGTGGAAAGTCCTCAAACAGTGGATGCTCTTCTTACTTTGTTCTCCCATCCCCCAGCTCTGATTCTGCCCGCCGGGCAACTGTGGGCCGGAAATCCTGGCTTGTTCCCAGTCAAGTCCTAAAGGCTGCATGAACAGTAACAGCCAACATCTATTAAGCTCCTACTGTATGCCAGGCAGTCTATGCACGAAACGAATACCATATCACTCCTCGTGACACTCCTGTGAGGAGCAGCTACTGTTGCCTCCTTTTGACAAAGGCAGAGACAGAGGTTCAGAGAAGTTAAGTAACTTGCCTGAGGTCACCAGCAAGAAAGAAATTGGACGCAAACCAAGTGAGTCCAACTCACTTAACCACACAGCTTTCCTGCCTCCCGATCAGCAGTCCCCGTGCCCAAGCCCCAGCAGCCGACTAGCCCACCTGCCTGCCTGGGCCTCCTCTCAGCCTCACTGCAACCTTCCAAGAGCCTCTTCCCAGGGGCAGGGGGTCTGCCCGGACCCCTGTCCCTGTCCCTCCCGCTGCTGAGCCAGCCTGGTCCCGGCTGCACACGTCACCTCCGGCCCAGGGCTCAGCTGCGCAGCTGGCTCTCGAAGGAGAGGCTGCATTCTAAGTGGTGCGGCTGGAGCAGAGGACAGTCCTGGTGGGGAACAGCGCGAGCAGAGGTGTGGAGTCTGGAAGGAGGGAGCAAGTCGAGCCACAGGGATGGACACTGAGTGAAGACCAGCAGGAGGGCAGGGAGGAGGTCTGGTCAGGGCCTGGTTGTGGTGACAGGAGTTGGGGGGGGGGGGGGGGGGGGGGGGGGGTCTTGAAGGCCAAACTGAGGCATCTGGCTGGGATCCAGTGGGTGACGGGGCGCCCCGGAGGGTGTGGGAGGAGGGCAGGGACAGGCTCAGAAACCCTCCCTCAAGCCATGCAGGCTGGCTGGGGTGGAGGGGGCCACGAGGCCGTCACCAACAGGCTGCAGAGGAAGGGCACATGGGGCGATGTTTCGGGCACACGTCCCCCCACCTCTGCATGTGCGCAGGCTCCTCACGTGCTGCCTCATCACCAGGACGGTCTCCAGCCCGGGGGGCCCTGTCTGTCCTCATTAATCAGAAGGAAGGTGTAGGCTTGACCTGAGATGAGGGGGCCCTGCCCCCACCCCTGTCCTGAGCCGAGGCCCCCGGGACAGGCCAAGGAGCAGTAATAGCTAAAAGAACATAATTGAGCCGGGACGATGCACCAGGGGCCGTGTCAAGCATCCTCCGGAGATTAATGTGTGTCCTCTGACAGGCAACCCTCTGAAGCCGGTGTTATCATCATCCCCATTTTATAGACAAGAAACTGAGGTTAAGAGACCTGCTAAGTAAGTGTTGGGGCTGGACTTGGAGGAGACGCCCAGGTCCAGAAAATCCCTGGGCACCCAGGAGGGGCTGAGAGAGCAGGAGCTGGACAGCCTGGGCATGGGGACAAGGGGCAGGCAGTGCAGCTGTGACACCTGAGGGCTGACCTCAAAGGTCAGGCAGGGAGGGGGGTATCTCCATGGGGACCGGGGTCGGGGGGCAACGACAACCCAGAGGGCACCCCTAGCCCCAGCACCGGCTGCTACAACAACTCCTCTGCCCTCTCTCCCCAACCAGACACACTCCCAGGAAGGGGGTCCCCGAAGGACCAAGATTACGTTTCTACCATACTCAGTAAAACAGGGGCTCAAGACACAAATCCAGGCCAGTGAGAAAAGAGGAAGCTGCGTTCCTTACAAACTAATTTTGTGACTTGATACCTGAAACCCTCTCATCAAACCCATTGTACAGATGAGGAAATTGAGGCTTGCAATCAGTAGTGAAGATGTGCACGGATGGCCTCAGGGCCCCAGGCCGCGGGCTCACAGTTTACTCAGGTCAGTTTGAGTAAACCCGGAGGGACGACGGGCCAAACCGGGGCTTAACACTCTAACAGCCCCTGTCTCTGCCACTGGGCTGCTGTGCGATCTGGAGCCTCTCTGAGCCTCCATTTCCACACCTGTAAGATAGAGCTAACACTAGCCTCCTTCATTAATTCATTCCACATGCATTTATTAAGCATCTACTGTGTACCAGGTACTGTGTAAGAACTGGGGATACAGCAGTGAATAAACCTTTTAGGGTTTATCAGAACCCACCCAATCAGCGATGAACCATTCCCTCTTCCTCCCCCCGCCCTGTGGGTGTGCCCGCAGCACCTGACTAGGGCCCTCACCTGCAGGGACAGTGATAGAAATACCTGCCATGGTGGCTCTAAGATGCTGTAGCTGGAGACTGCGGTGCTCGAGGTATATTGTCTGAGAGGAAAGACAGTGGGGCGAGAATTTCTCTTCCGCGGCCCCATTGCCTCTGTATTTTCCAGAACCATCGATCCGCAGGGCCAGCCTGCTGTCCTGCTGTCGGAGGTGTGGCCACGTGGGTGGAAATGGAAGTCTCAGGGCGGGGCTGGCTCCCGGCCTCTGCTTGGGCACAGGAAAAGCTCCCCGTCTGGGGAGGGGAAGACCCGGAATCCATGCCAGCCAGCCTGCCTGGGACGAGGACTCCTTGTCTTCCTTTCAGAGGGTGGCCCGGTGCAGAGCCAGCCCTGTGCAGGCCTGGGGTGGGGGGGGGGGGGGGGTATATGTATGACTGTGTGTGTGTCTGTGTTTGTGTGCCTCTGGCCCCCTGTGCGGGTCCGTGTGTACTTGCATGTGCACATCTCAAGGCTGCCAAGCCCCACAGCAGAGGAGTGCCCCAGACCACCCTCCCACACGGTCACGCTGAGGCAGACACGCACCATCCCAGGTAAAATCCTCGCAGACACACTGCGCATCCACAGCCTTACAGTACACACGTGGGGTACAGACATAGATAAGTAGGCGCCCACAACCACACACAGACACACACAAATGTCCCTTCACACGGGGACATACACAGAGACACAGGCAGACACCCAAGAGCTGGCAGGACCAACCCCTGGGAGCGAAGTCCTACCCAAGAGAGGACAGAGATGGGCCTTCAAAAGGCTCACAGCCTTGGGGGACACAGATATGTGGGTCCTCACTGGAGCCCAGGGAGAGCTGTGCGGATAGAAGGCAATGGCAGGAGCACAGGGCCCAGAGGAGGGAGCCACAGGCTCCGCCAGCTTGGGGCGAGCTCAAGGAGGCCTACCTGGAGGAAGTGACAGAGTGTGCTTTAGGGAAAGGAGCCTGGCATTTCCCAGTCCCTCTCTCTCATAGGAATTGCTCTGATGTGTTCTTTTCTAACAATTAGATAAGACGTCAGGAGTCCAGAGACAGGAAGACGGGGTTGGGGGCATTTTGGAGTCTGCTCACTGCCGGGGGAGAGGCGCCGAAAGATCATACCTCCAACATCCATCAAGCTTCCCCACTAGGGCTCCTCCCCCCACCGCTCCCCATCCGCAGCCATTGTCCTACATCCTCCTGTGAGTCCCATCACTGGCTCCACGTCTGCAGCCACTACAGATCGCTGTTGTCCAACCCGAAATCCTGTCCCTAGTCTCCAGGTAACAGTAAGACGCTCCCCTCCTTAGGAGCATTTCCTCTCCCCTACTCCATGTGGTCGGTGCAATCCCAGGACCCCAGCCCCTGGCCTCAGGCTGGACAGGACACTCTGCCTGGCCACCATGGCACCCCATGCCCCTGACCGCAGTGATTGGCCCTGGATGGACAGGTGGCCCCAGCCTGGCCAGTCGATCTCCTTCTCTGGGATTTACCTACGGCCACTGGAAGAGAGAGGCTCTCATCTCCTGCCTCACGAGCTGAAACGACGTGACCCCCAAGCTGCCTGTGGCCGTGTCCACCTCCTACCCCCTCAAAGGACAAAGGCTGTCTGGCACGGAAGAGGATGAGCCCAACAGAGAGAGGCAGAGTGGCGAGGAAGGCAGCTCCGGCACCTTTGTTCCAGCCTCTGATGCAGGTGTGTCCTTCCCAGGCACAAGAGCCACCAAAGTCCCCTTTTCGCAGGTCCTGGTTGGGTTTCTGCCACCTGCCACTAGAGGAGACCTGATGCGCCCAGTACCCCTGCTCATTCTTCCTGCCATCTGTCCTTGTCCCCTCACCATCTCCCACCCAGGCCCCCTTCCCACCATAGGCACTTCCCCACCCGCCCCTCCCTCTTCCCCAAATCCATCCTCCTGAGCCGCCCTCCCTGCTCAGCCCCGCATTCCCGACCCTCCCCAGAAGGAGCTGTCCTAGGCCCTGTGGCAGCTGAAGGCCAGATTCAGAGGATTGACTTCCAGGCCCGGGTGGGGAACCTGGCCCTCCCTCTGTTAGCACCTCTGCCCCACTCTAAGACATTAACCCCCTCTCTGGTCTTCCTGCCTCCTGTCTCTCTCCCCTCTGACCCATCCTGCACTCTGCAGCCGGACAGATCTTCCAAAAATGCAAATCTGACCATGTCACTCCCCTCCCCACAGAACTCTGACAGCTCTCTGTGCCCCAGGGGAGAATAGCCTTTAGCCTGGCTACAGCTGGGATATAGGTCTGGCTCCTAAGGCAGAGACCCCAAATAACACCAACTTAAGTAAGAACGAAGTTCATCTGTCCCTCCTATAATAATTCACACATAAACTGTGGCATCAGGGACCCAGGTTCCTTCCATCTTGTTGCTCCATCATTCCTGGACTGTTGCCTTCATTCATGTGCTCCAAAACAGGACAACGTTCACCTTCCAGCCAATGGAAAGAGGAAAAGGTAGAGGAGAGGACACACCATTAGTCTTTAAGGGAACAACCCTGAAACCGCCTACAGTACTTCTGCTCATATCCTATTGGCCACATTAGTCACATGGCCCCCTAGATGCAAGGGAGGCTGGGAAATGTAGTCTTTCTTCCAAGCAGCCATGGCTCCTTAGCGTGGAAGGGAGGAAGAATAGATATTAGGGACAGCAACAGTCTCTGCCACAGCCTGGCATTCAGGGCCCTTCACAGCCAGCCTTGCTCTGGGCCCTGCACCTGTGCAGATGCTCTGCACCTTCACCCACCTCCTCTTTACTACCTCCAATTCTGGGAAGCCTTCGCTGACCACCACTGCCCCGGTCTGCATTAAGGGTCTCATATCTATTGATCACATGGTGTGGTGTAAGGGTCCATCCCCCACCCTAGATTGGAAGCAACTCCAGGGCAGGGACCACCACTGATTCAACTCTGTGTCCCCCCGACCAACACCAAGCCTGGAAGGGGGTGGGCATCAGGGAATATAGAATGAAGGAATGAATGAGAAAGGGAAGTGTCTAAATTAGAGATTTTCATTCGGTAAATGATTATTGATTGAATGAATGGATGGACCCCGCAGGCGCCTATGCGTTGATGCCGGCCTGATGAGGCAGGGGAGGAGTCCCTGGGGGGTCTCACCTCCACATCAGCCACTCCCCCTGCCTGAAACGCTCCTGTCCCCTCTGTGACCGTCCAACTTCTGCTCTGCATTTATGTCTCTTCTTGAATGCCGCTTCCTGAGAGAGGTCCTCCCTGACTCGCCCTCGACACCAACAGCACCGTCACCCCCGGTCAAGGGCAGCCCCTCCGGCGGCAGGCCCACTCACATTCCACGGGCCCCCATCCTGCCCTTTGGAGCCCCCAGCCCAACTGTAATTAGATAATATGCTCTGCACTGATTCGTCCGTGAGACTGAAAACTCCAGGAGACGAGTCTGTCTCTCTCATCACTGTGTCCCCAGGGCCTGGCACAGTGCGTGGCCCACAGTCACTGGCCAGTGAAAGTTAAAGAAGGAACCTGACCTCTAGGAGCTAAAGGGGTTGATGTTTTTGTCCCAAGGAGGGTCAAGATAACGATTGTGGCATAAGCGGGCAGGTGGCACCAAGAGTCTGTGCCCAAGAGGCAGGCCTGACCAAGGAGAGGAGGGCCGAGGAGAAAACTGCTCACAAGCCCCCATCGCAGAGCCCTTGGCTCAGCCTGCTGCCTAGACAGTAACAAAGGGTTTGGGAACCGCACCTTCATCTCGACTGCTGGGAGGAGAGAGGGCCACTGGAGGCAGGAGACATTGGGACATGGATAGGAAGTTACCCAACTGCTCTGTGCCTCGATTTCCCTACTGTGGAAGAGGATAACACTGGTACCTTCCTCATGGGGTTGTTGTGAAGATGAAAGGGTTAATCCACGCACAGCGCCAAGCCACGGCTTCCTCCGTTGTAAACCTTTGCAGATACTACAAATGGGCAACGAAGATACGAAGATACGTGTGCTCTGGGCTAAGCCAGGCCTGAGGGAATCCCATCCACGCTCCCTGAGCCTCAGTTTTCTCATCTGTAAAGTGGGTGCCAATACCTAACCTCAGGGGCCTGGAGAGATGCAGGGAGACAAGGATGCAACAGGCTCGGCGCCGGGCCTGGCACCAGGGAATCCTCTCCCGTCCCCCAGGGCAGAGATGACAGGTGCGGGGCAGAGAACACTGCTGCCTGGCCTGCCGTAGGCTCGGGGCCGGGTGCGGGGGAGGGAGGCCGCCTGGTGAATAATCTCGTTAATGGTAATCATCACTCTGATGCTCGTTAATATGATAACACTGGGCTCCCAGCCGCCGCCTGGCTCGAAGCTCGCTCCTCTGCGCCTCTCGGCTCTGCCTGGCGGGGGGCTCCGTAAACACTCATTACGCTCCCGTCCCTGGGGAGGCTGCCAGGAGTAGCAGCTATTCAGGGCACGCAGCTCAACTCTGGGCCGTAGGCTCTGCTCTTAATAAGCATCATCACACACAGGCACACACATACATCCTCACACACACAATTGTGCGGCTCTTTCCAAGCTCCTCGTTGACCACTAATAATAAGTGCTCACGATGACTGAGCCTCACATCCTAACAGTGATCGAGGATGCTTATTAAGCACGTCCCGCTTGCCAGGCACTGGCCTAAGCGCTCCACTTGTATTAACCCGTTTAATTGAAATGAGTGCTCCTCTTGTGTCCATTCTGCAGTTGAGGAAACTGAGGCAACTGCCAGTTACAAGACTTGTCCAAATCACTGGCCCATTGAGCGGCAGAGCTGGGACCTGGAGGCAGGGGCCTCCACGTAATTCTTCCTCCGAGAGCACCAGCTCATTTAATCCTCACGGCAATTCTGGGTCCTTATTCTCCCCAGCGCACTAACGAGGAAATGGACTCAGAGAGCTGATATCACTTGCCTAGGAACACACAGCTAGGTCCCGAGACCCCCGGGCTGTGTGACCTCAGAGCCGGTGCTACCACCTTCCCAAGATAGAAGCAGGAAGGGGATGCTGTTCTTCTTTTAGAGATGAAGAAACTGGGGCCCAAAGAGATGAGAAGACTTGCTCAGGATCCCCCGGGAACTGGTGAAGAGAGCCAGGGCTAGCTCAAGGGCCTGGGGTCTGGGCACCCTCTTCCCTGGGTCCCACCCTCACCCCCGCCAAGGAGCCTCTTGCTCAGAGATCTAATCCAGACGCAGAAGCAGCCAGCTCAGCCACAAGGGGCTATCACAGGGCATCCGGGGACCTCAGCCACTCAGTGCAATTCCGTGCCGCCACTTCCTAGCTGTGTGTCTCTCCGCAAGACACATCACCTCTCTGGGCCTGAGGGTCCTCAAAACAGAGACAACAACTGACACTAAGGGAGCATTCACAGTGTTCCAGGACCGTTCTATTTCATTTTATCCTCACCACAACCCTAAAAGGAAGATATTTTAAAAGTCTGTGGTTTTTAAGTTTCTGTTATTCTACAGGATTCTATGATTCCCACGTGGTCTGTTATGGAAGATTCTACAATCCTAAAAAGACCCCGTATCCCAGGATTCTCAGGTGCTGGAAGGTTCCATCCATCAGTCTGCGGGTCACCGCACTAAAGGATTTCATGAATTGGTGATTCCTTGAGCCTCAAGGGCAAGAGGCAATTCATCAGCCCTCAGCCAGCCTTGAAGGCCACCAGTGTCCACCTCCTGCCCTTGCCCCCTCCCTCAGCTATGACATCAGTGCCAGCCAAGGCGGAACAACCTGTCTCTATGACATGGCCTTGAATCTAAGGCCAGCAAGGACCGTGGAGGCAGCCGAGCGCTTGGTGGGTGACTCGCAGACAAAGGGCTCATGGACTCGCCTCTGCTGCCCTGGCCCAGCCTCACACACAATGGAAGGACCTTTCGAGGCTGCACCCCGCCCGCCCCCTCCCTCAGCCAGAGACACTCAGAAATGCAGCCGAGTTCAGTCACAGAGCAGGCGCCCTCCCTGCTCAGAAGGGCCCCAGCAAGGAGATGGGGAGGAGAGAACACACAGGCCAGCATCTCTTCACTCTCTCAGCCATCCTGACCTCCCTGCCTTTGCTCATGCCAGTCCCCTGCCTGCCACACTTCTCTCCCCCTCCCTCTGAATCCTTCAAGGGCCAGCTCAAGTCCCACCTCCTCCAGGAAGACGCGCCTGGTAACTCTGACCCTCACTGATTCGCTCTCTCTCCAAAGCCCCATGGCATGCCACTGGGTGCCAGCGTGTGACTCAGAGATCCCAGAGTGTCCCTTTCCTCTCCAGGCTCCCCTCGCTGCTGCTACTGCCAGCGTGCTCTTTCTAGAACACAGATGTGACCTTGTCACTCTCTTTCTATAGATCTTGACTCTCAAGCATGGCATTCAAAACCATCCCCAACTCTGATGCCATCCTGTCTGACTTCATTTCCTGCCTCAGTTCCATGCTCTAAGGCTCGACGAGATGAAGTGGGGATCTGTCTCACAGAATATGTGGGCACCCGGGCAGCCTTTCTGAGACTGGAGCAGCTGGGACCCTGGCTCGATCCCAAGAGACGGATGTGGAGGGTCCCCTCCCCCACCTCCTTCTATACACACAAACACACACACACACATCCCCCAAGCTGCCATCAGGGAGTCCACCGGGTTTGCAGCCTTAGCGCGTTGGTACCATGGACAGCGCCAGAGGGGGCAGCTCCAGGTGTTGCTAAAATTCACCTGCATGCACGCAGGTCCTGGAGCATGCATGGATTTCATACAGCAGCCATCTGTTGAGCACCAGTTCCATGTCCCACCCCTGCTAGGCGTTACGGAAAATACTAGAGGGAAAGACATGGACTGTCACTGCCCACACAGAACTTGCAGTCTGGTTGGGGAAGTGACTGCCCTGCCACCAACTTTCCACCTACCTCCCTGCGGGCTGCCAGAGCCATGTTTACAAACCACAAATCTGACCATATCGCTCCCTAAAAGGCTCCGTGGCACCCCTCCAATGCTTATAAAATAAACTCCGAGCCATTGAGCACGACATCCAAACCTTTCTCTGACCCAGGCCCAGCGACCTTCCTGCCCTCGTGACCCCCACGAACCCAACACTCCAGCCTCACTTGATTTCTATCCATCTCCAAACATCCTGGGGTGCTTTTGTCATTCTTTCCCCCTCATTTAGGGAGCATTTCCCTTCTTCTTTTCACGGAGAACTCCTACAGAGCCTTCAAAACTCAAATCAAACATTTCCTCCCCCTCCTCAGTTAATTGCTCCTTCCTCTGTACTCCCAGAGGCTGTATACACGGCTCTGTAACCGGCACCACTGAACTCTGACTCATCGCGCATCCCCCTAGTCAGACAGAAGTCAGCTGAGTGCGTCTGGGCCAGATAGGAAAGCAGCGGCGGTTACCAAGTCAGGGGCTTTCTAAGAACTCTTGTTGATAAACCACAATGCCAGGAATACTCATATTTGACAATTTCAGATTTACTTGGGAGCCTAAAAATAATGTCAAAGCTGTGCTTTTTATGTCACTTTTTCACTCCAGAAAACTGTCTGCCTTGTCTTTGGGAAGAGAGAACATTATTTATTATAGAGACCATATGCCCAGTAATTGTTCGAACACGATTAAATAAAACACAGCCTCTCCTGGATCGCATGCAGGCGTGAGGCTCAGCCCCGTTCCTTCCACATCGTGACTGTTCTCAGGTGTCTGACTCCAGGCCTGTCTGCCCCACCCCAGCCTGTGAGTCCTCCGAGGGCCAGCACTGTGTGTCCTTTATTTCCATAGCCCTGGTCCCTAGCATAGTGCTGGCACACAGCAGGCTCCCATCAACACTGGGTGAATGATAAACTGGAGTGGGTCACACGGCCTCCACATCAGGCTGCCTGGGTCCAAATCCTCATTCTGCCATGTGCTGGCTGTGTGATTTTAGACGCATTTTTAACATTTCAAAGAGCTCTCAGATTTCTTGTCTATAAAATGGGCATATGGAGGGGCTGGCCCCGTGGCTGAGTGGTTAAGTTCGCGCGCTCCGCTGCAGGCATCCCAGTGTTTCGTTGGTTCGAATCCTGGGCGCGGACATGGCACTGCTCATCAGACCACACTGAGGCAGCGTCCCATATGCCACAACTAGAAGAACCCACAACGAAGAATATACAACTATGTACTGGGGGGCTTTGGGGAGAAAAAGGAAATAATAAAATCTTTAAAAAAAAAAATGGGCATATGGATATTCTCTATGTCATGGGGTTGTGACCACATCCAAATGGAACACTGTGTATAAAGGACCAGGCGTACGGCCTGGCCAAGAGTAAGTGCCCAATAAAGTTCATTGTCATTATCATCTCTGTTGGGTTGAATTGCGTGGTTTATACTTAAACTCGTTGGAATTCAGAGAAAAAAAGAGAGCACCATGAAGAAGAATAATCCAAGATGACTTTATGAGCTAACATTTATTATGCATTTCCTATGTACCATGTATTAATTTAACCTCAAGACCATTCTGTGGGATGGGTACTATGATTGTCCTCATTTTATCCCTCTAAGGAAACTGAGGCATGAGAGGCTACATAACTTATTTGAGATTAATTAGCCAATAAGTAGAGGAGCCAGGATTCAAACCAGGATAGTGTGACCCCAGTCTATTTCTTAACTTGTAGGCCACACAGCTAACCTCGAGAAAGCTGGAGGCTAAGCAGGGCCTTTAAGGACAAGCCAGAAGACAGAGGCACTGATGGTGCCTCTAAGATCTAAATGTTTCCTCCTGGCCTCCCTTTCTTCCTTATCCACCCCTATGACTAATGCTGCCTGGGGGTTCCCAGAGCGGGCGACGGTGGAGTAGGGCTGTGAAGGACCCATAGGAGTTTGCCTGGAGAACAGGGGAGAGGTTGTCAAGGTTGACTATACCATTGTCTTATGTACGCCCTCAGCCTTCTTGGAGTCTCTATGCCTCAGTTTCCCTATCTGTAAACATGAGAGTAATAAGAGTACCTACTGCGTCTCAGGGTTTTTGTAAAGATTAAATGCATCAGTCTGCTAGGGCTGCCGTACCCAAATACCATAGACTGGGGGGCTTAAACAGGAGACATTTGTTTTCTCACAGTCCTGGACACTGGAAGTCCGAGATCAAGCTGCCAACATGGTTGGCTTCTGGCGAGGGCTCCGCTCCTGGCTTGCAGACGGCTGCCTTCCCACAGGTCCTCACACGCCTTCCCTCTGTGTTCATGCAGAGAAAGAGCACGAAAGCTCCCTGGTGTCTCATCTTATAAGGTAAGGACACCAATCCTACCGGATCAGGGCCCCGCCTTTATGACCTCAATTACCCTAATTACTTCTTTAGAGGCCCCATCCCCAAATCCAGTCACCTTGGGGGTTAGCTTCCACATACAAACCTTGGGGCAGGGGAAACAATTCGGTCCATAGCATTAAGTAAGCTAATATATGCAAAATTATTTTATTTAATAAATACTTGTACCCTACTTACCATGTGCCAGGCACTGTTCTAAATGCTATGTGTATTAAAAAGTGCTTAGGACACGCCTGACACATGGTCAGGGCGATCCACATGTTTTTGTGGTTGTTACTACTGGGAAGACCATCACTGTTACTGTTGTGCACCTGCTGTGTGCCAGTTGTCATGGTGGACACTTAGATCTGCCTGATCTTGGGATCCCCCCAAACCTCTGAGCCGCTCTCATTGTGCCCACTATACAGAGGAGGAAGCCAAGGCCCAGGAGGGCAAAAAGCCTTCCCCAGGACAGCCAGGGACAGCTCACTGAGGCTGGTGGAGAAACCCAGTGTGTCCATGCCAAAGCCGGGGTCCTTTCCTCTGAGCCGCCCATGGCTGATGAGAGTCTATTCCAGTATTTCCAGCAAGACATGATAGAAGTCTAGACTGGGCCGGAGCCTTTAAAATGGGGGGAAAATGACCAAATCCAATGTCTTTCAAAGTGGGAGGCATAATCCCCAACCAGCCCACCTCCCAGGGCTGATGTGAACAGCAAGGTCGAGGATTCCCTGGAAAGCGCTCTGTGAGCCACGACAGACCGCCCATGTGGGAAAGGCCGTTTCTGTTACTCTCTCTAAGGCAGACACCTCTGGAGGAGGGCAGCAGCTAAAGCCACGGCAGTCATCACAGTTTCATGTAAATTCTTTCATCAGAGCCATTCAGAGAGTCAGTTCTCATAAAAGGGAAGGGGCGGAGCCCGCGAAGGTGCTGGCCAGCCGGAAGTGGACAACATAAATCCGGGAAAATACGACACTGTAGGAGTCCACGGCAGGAACGGGGTGGGGGCAGGGGGCCTGGGCTTGGAGTCAGAAGACCCAGCTCTGCATTTAGTGGGGGTGCAGCCCCTGGCAAGTCCTCATGCTCTCTGGGAATAATTTTTTTTTTTTTAAGATTTTATTATGAAGAAGTATTTAAAATTTAAACTTAGAGTAGACAGAATAATAAATGCACCCCTATATGCCCATTACTCAGCTTCTACAATTACCAACTCAAGCCCCCATCTTATTTCCTCTGTTCTCCATCCACTCGTCCCCAAATTATTTTTAAGCCAATCGCAGACCTCTCATCACTTCATCTGCAAGTATTCCAGTCTGTGTAAAGATAAGGACACTTTTTTAAAAAACATAGCTACAGGGCCTTTATCACATCTAAGAACATTGATGATGACTCTTTCTTTTTTTATTTTATTTTTTTTCCATCTTTACCAGGAGGCTGGATTCTTTTTTTTTTTTTTGAGATTTTATTTGTTTCCTTTTTCTCCCCAAAGCCCCCCCGTACATAGTTGTATATTCTTCGTTGTGGGTCCTTCTAGTTGTGGCATGTGGGACGCTGCCTCAGCGTGGTTTGATGAGCAGTGCCATGTCCGCGCCCAGGATTCAAACCAATGAAACACTGGGCCACCTGCAGTGGAGCGCGCGAACTTAACCACTCGGCCAAGGGGCCAGCCCTGACGATGACTCTTTTATAACAAATATTCACTCAATGTTCAAATTTCCGCTTGTCTCATAATTAGCTTTTTTTTTTTTTTTAGAATTTGTTTGAATCAGGAACCGAACCAAGTTCCCACCTCAATTAAACATGCCTTTTAAGTTTAGCTATAAATTCCCTCTCCATCTCTCTTTTTTTTCCTTCTTGACAATTTCTCAGTTGAAGAAACTGGGTCATTCGTCCTAGAGAAGTGTCCGCTAGTGTGGATCTTGCTCAGAGAGCCACTGTCTTCCTCTGTGAGGTGGGGGACTCACTCCCTCCAAGGTTGAAGTGAGATAATGTCTGTGAGTGGAAACTGACAAGTGAAAGGCCCCCCCAAAATGTCATGTGTTAATATACATTTTGAGCCTTTCAATACTCTTTTGCTTCTGTTTTTCTGATGATATCATTGAGGTTCAGAGAAGCTTAGGAACCTGCCCATGCTCACACAGCGGGCTAACGGCAGACGGAAACAGCAGCGTGGAACTGAAAGAACTTGGACTTCTGGCAGAGATCCAGCCTTGAATGCTGCCACTTCCTTCAATAGCTTTGCAGCCTCGGTTTCTGCTCTCTGAGCCTCCGTTTCTTCATTTGAAAAGCCTGGCCAGGAGGCCAGACCTGCGTGAGGCTGGAGTGAGTCACATGAGAGGAGCCGCTGTTGGTGGGTCTGGTACCGTCAGGGCCTCCCCCATCTCTTTCACCGTCTGCTCTGCAGCCCTCGCTCCTCCACTCCCATGTCAGGCCCAGCCTGCTTCCTCCCTGAGTGTGGACAGGGCTCGCAGCTCTGGCGGTGGTGAAGCTGGACCCTCGGTCCGCCCGGGCCCACCCTCAGGCTGGAGGAGACAGGGTGGGCGGCCCTCAGAAGCTGAGCACGCTCTGTTCTTGGGGCAGCTTGGGCAGGCGGCTGTGACCTCTTGGGCTGTGGGAAACAATCAGCTATTCTGCCTCCTTCCCCTCTGTTCTGTTGCTCATCCTTTGGGCCAAAGGGCCCAGAGGGGAACGCTCCACCCCCAGCAGTGCCCAGCCCTCTGCGCAGCCCACAAACACGATCTCCAGGCATCGGCCTGGGCTCTACCAGGCCTAAGTCATCATGCACACCAGAGCTGACACCAATACTGTGACTTCGCCCCAGGCTCAGCGGATTCACCCCTCCCATAGGCAGCATGCTGGGCTCTGTAAACAGTAACAGTAACAATAATGGCAACAGTGATAACAATAGCCCACACTTAGAGAGCACCCACTGTATGCCAGGCCGGCTTCTAAGCACCATGCAGAAGAGGCAGGCACTACTATTGGCCCCATTTACAGGTGACGACACTGAGCACTGAGTCTGAATATCTTGCCCAGGGTCACGCAGCTCGGCGGCAGCAGAGCTGGGGTTTGAATAAAGGTTTGCCTGCTGAACGACGGACACGACAAAGAAAGGGATTAAGTCCAGCTGTTGGCTGCCACATATGCCCAGCTTCATGCTAGTTGCTTTCAATATATTATCTCATTTAATCCTCACAACAGCTTCCAAATATCGACCTTATTGTCCACACTTGCATGCGAGGAAACAGGCTCAGAGAGGTAGAGCCATGTGCCCAAGTGCACACAGTGGGTCCACTTGACTCCACGCTCATACCCTTCCCACTCTTCCAAGCTGAGAATAAAATATGGATGCACATCACTAGAATTCAGATGAGGAGGGAGAGATGACCACAGGCTGTAGGAACCAGAGGAGGATGATTTCTCTTCTGAAAGCTTCCTGGACGGGGTGGGGGCCATGTCGTGAGCTGGGCCTTGAACGGATGCCTCCATCACAGCAGGCTTCGAGTGGGGCCCGGTCCTCTGCTGGAAGCTTGAGGCAGTGAGGCTGGCCCCTCCACCCCATTTTATAGTTGTGCAGCCTGCGGCTCTCGGGCATAAGTTGTCCGAGGTACCGCAGTGAGGTGCCGGGCCTCGGGGCACCGTCCCTGAACTGTCTGGAAATGAGGGGCATGAGGGGGTGGCTTGGAAGGGGTGGCTGAGGAGGAAAGACACGCACTCCCCAGATCAGCGTCATTACATAGTCTGAGACTCTGGTCATCGTCTGTCTCCCCAGGAGACTGTAAGAGCTCTGAGAATAGGGCTGGTCTGTCTCGGCAACCTTCCATCTACCAGTTCCAGGGCAGACACTCATGAAAGTTTAGGGCCGGGAGGGAGGGGGGGGGAAGAGAAGGATGCATAGGATTTTATGCCAAATCCAGGGGCCTTGACTCCAGCCCACCCCAGAACCATCAGGACCCTGTCTGAGTGGCATATTTTAAGAGGAAGAAATTTCTAGAAGAAATACTGGTGCGACACGGAGAGGTTTCCCTTGAGGAGGGATGTTCATGACCGCGACACTCATGCCTAGGGGCCATCCCACAGCAAGGGGGCAGAACCCAGCGTGCCCCTGCACAAGGATGATGACCGGAGGAGGGAAACACCAGAGAGGCAGCTTGGGTTGAAAATAAAGGACTTCTCATCAGGCAGTGGCCCACTGCCCCAAGGTGCACCAAGACCGCCACAAGAGGTGTGCTGCGTGGGCAGGGACGTCCCCTGCTGAGGCCCCAAAGAAGGGATTTTACACCCAGGGCCCAGGGATGGCTCTAAGGCCCTCCCAGCTCTGTGACCCTGGGACCCTGGAGAGAGTCTGTGGTTCCAGGCCCTGGAGCTCCTCCCGTCCCCAGGTTCTGTTCTGTCCCGACACCACCATCCAAGACCCCGTGAGCTGAGGCAGACCGTGCCAGGCACATTGCTAGATGCTCTTTCTCATGGAATCCTGGCCACAGTCCATCTGGGGGCTGTTGTTCATTGTTATCCCACTTTACAGGTGAGGAAATTGAGGCTCAGAGAGGCCAAGACGCTTCTCCAGAGTCAGAGCTGGGACACGTGATCGGGCCTTGAAAGCAGGCCTGTGAGACCGCAGGGCCAGCCCCCTCGGCTGGTCAGGCTCCAATATCCTGTGGTCCCGAGATTCTCTTTGTGGCCTGAAACCACAGTTCTTCCCCCAGGAGTGGACCACAGGGCCCCCACAGCCTTGGCCCCACCCAACCGCAGCCCCCACCCTAGCCTTCCCACAGTCAGCTCCGTGGTTTCCCGGAACACACTCAATCAACAGCAGCTTTCACCACAATGATTCCCACGAGGGGCTGTTGGTCAGTTCTCCTTGCTTGCTTCTCAATTTCTTCTAAAAAGGAAGGTGGCTGAGGCCTAAGGGGGGCCGTGGGCTGCCCCTCCCCAAATGACCTCCATGTTTATCTCACACTCTGGCCACAGGACGTCGTTTCAGTTTAATTTTATTTCCTCTTATAAATGGGCACAGCACGGGAAGTGTTAAAAAAGAAAAAAACGAACAAAAAACAAAAACAAACAGTTCCTTCACAAGGTGGGGACAGGTGGCCCCGTGGGACAGACGCCTGGGTCTCTTTCTCAGTCTTTTTCCTCTGCTTTTCCTTACTTAAGGTTTTGGCCATGAACTCAGGACAGGTATGGTTAATAAACGGGTTATGGGGAGAGAGAGGGCAGGGAAGGCCTTGGGGAGGGAAGGACAAGCTGCCACCCACCCCAGGCCGGGTTCTTGGAGGGCTCTGTACAGGAGAAAGGATGCACAGGAGGGACACTGTCTTCAGGGGGCTCTCTGGAGCCACGCTGCCTACGAAAAATATTTACATGCATTTGCCACGCTGGGACCGGGGGGCACTGAGCTGCCAGGTGGGCACCTGGGAGATGCCAGGGCTGTCAGTCCTCAGACGGCAACTCCGGGGCCCAGTCTCGGCGTCTCTGTAAATCTGTACAGTCTGTGGGCTTCTATTTACAGGCTGGAGGCCTAGGAAGCAGGTCCAGGGTGGTGGCTGTCAGAAGAAACGCAGGAGAGCCGAGGTGGTGGCCACTCCTGCCCCGAGAAGCAGAGATGAGTCTGCCCCCTGTGCCCAGGGCCCCAGCCTGGAGGACTGGACAGATGGCTTTGCCAACCCCAGGGGGCTCCAGCCTGGGCACCCCAAGCCACTGCCCGCAGACCTGCCCGGCCCAGCCCTGGCTACCATCCACCCACCTCCAGCGAACAAGGGGACCAGACTTTCAGGATCCGTATCCCCTCCGGGCCCCTGGGGAGACAGCCCGGGTTCCAGAAGTCACAGCTGGGGGTGGGCCCAGCCCCCAACTTCCTAGGCCCCAGCCCACCTCATGCTCTCCCACAGCCGAGGCCCCAGAGATTCACAAGCTATACAAGCTCCTCCTTTGGAATCAGCCGTGCTTCCAGGAAGTGCCAGGGCCCCGGAGGACCCCCTCCCCAGGAGCCCTACGGAGTCTGGGGACCTGCATGGGCAGCCTTGCACACATCACACAACGCGTCAGGCAGGGTGAGGCTCCGCACCCACACTGCACCTACGAGAGCGCCAGCTCGCCCTTGTAACCGACCTCACTCTCTTGCATCGCCTTGCCTGAGCTGGGCTGGCCGGACTGTGTTAAACTTCATGAGGATAAAGCCTGGACATTTGTCTTGGGTCCAAAGCTCTATGAACAAGGCCCTTGACCTCGGCCTCATCTCTCAAATGCTAAGGACACAGACAAGAGGCCAGTGCCAGGAGGCGAAGCCCCAGGCCCCAGGTTAGAAACCAGCCCTCAGGATGCAAGGAGCCAGGCCTGCTGGGGCCAGGCTGGACCCAGGCTGGACCCAGGCAGGCCCCTCCAAGCCCACTCCAGCCAGCCTAAACCCAGCTCATCCATCCTGTGCTGGACCCGCCCCCACCACAGGCTTCAGCCCCAGGCAGAAGCCGCACCCACTGCTGGGTCTCCTACCCTGTCCCAGCATCCCTGGACTGTCCGGGTCCTCTCTCCTCTATGCTCCCTGGTTTCTCAGCCTCGGCCTGCCCAGGCCTTCTCACCTTAGCTGCTGTCCCCACGACAGTAGCCCACCAGGGGGCAGGGGAGAGGGAGGCTGGGACTTTGGTCTCCCCCATGCCCAGCCCTTCTGCTCCAGGAATGACTGAGGCCAGGCCACGCCAACAGATCCTGGGCCCAGGAGGCCTCCTCCCACTCCCTCCCTCCCAAAGGCTGGGACCGGCTAGTCTCAACAGCATCCAGGCCCTGCCAGGAAGGGCGCTGGGCCTGAAAGATGGAGTCCAGCCTAGAAGCAGGACAGGTGGAAGAGGCAGGCCGTGGAAGCTCCCTGGAACCTCCCCCTCACTATCTCAGGCACCCCCGCCCCTTCCCCTGCACAAGTCTGTTGCCAGGGACTCTTAAAAAGGGAACAGAAATAAAACCTGGGTTCCTGACTTTCATGTGGGTTGCGGGTGAGGGGTCAGGGTGAGCCCCAGCCAGCCACAACTCAGACCACAGCCCTGGGCTCCAAGGGCCCCTGCTAAGCACACCCCCACAAAAGAAGATTTGTGACCCCACATTTAAAATATCTACGGAAGTGGCCCCACTTGCAAGGGTAACAAGGAAGGGGGAGGTGGGCCGGGGCCTGTGACCCCCAACCCCTGCCTGCTGTCAGCCCTCGGCCTGGGGCAGTGCGGCTGGACGGGCTGCAGCCAGGAGAACCAGCAGGTGGTTAGGCCAAACGAGCGGGCAGGTGTCCTCGGGTGGGGCCCGGGGTGACCCCAGGGTGGGCTGAGGTGGGCCTGGGGCCAAGGGGAGAGGGTGCAGAGGGCCCGGCGGCGGGCCCCCCTCACAGGCACTTTGGAGACTTGTGTCCTGGGAGGCAGTCAGCCCCGAGCTCAGAGCCGGAGGGGGATGCAGGGGAACCAGGAGCCAGACCACATCCGCCCTCCCCACCCACGGCCTTTGGTCCTGGGAGGCCCAAGCCCCCTCCCAGCCCAAGGCCAAACTCCAGGCATCAGCCTACAGGGCTCCCAGCTAGTGGGGACTGGCCCCCAACCACCCCTCCGCAGGCTACAGAGGGGAGGCAAGCAGGCAGGGGTGACGCCAGGACGACCGGAGGGCAGTGCCCTGAGGGGGCTTGTGGCAACATCTCCCCACCCACACTTTCCTCCGGAAAGGGTAAGTGCCCCCATCATCCTCCAGTGTAAGAGCGGGTTGCACAAGGTGAGAGTGTGCATCCACACGGGATTGTGTCTGACACGCTGGGGTTGGTGACAGTGCAGTTGGTGTGGGCGTCATGGTGAGGACTGAGTGTGACAGGGCAGCTCAGGGACCCAATATGGGCTGATTGTTCCGGCCTGACTCCACCCTCCCCAGGAAGCCTGAAAGCTGGAGACGTGTCGGGTGCCCGATGACGTGTGGCAGGGTGGGGGGACAGAGAGGGAAGCAGGCCACACTGTCACCGCTGGGCAACAATCACTAGTGACTTGCACTGTCATGAGCATTTGGGGTGCGTGAGAAACACATGAGAATAAACATCTTTGGAAGAACGTGTGTGTGTCTGTAACACGTCTTGATTGGCTGGGTGGCCAGGATTGAGCATGATTTTGTCACTGCACGCTGCTGTCTGTGTGTGTGACCAAGTGTGTGACCGTGTGGGAGATGGTGTCTGTGCAGAGTCCGCTTGCGGGAGGCAGGTCCAAGCAGCCCAGCTCCTCCTCACCGGGGGCTGCCAGGGCACCTCTGGGAAGCAGATGCCTCAGGGGCAGACTGGGAAGGAAGTGAAGCCTGTGGGTGCATGTGTATCAGGGGGGTGAGGGGAGAATGACCCCACAACCCCAGAGAGGCCAGAACAAAACAGGCTGGCAAACAAGGGCTACCCTCTCACCCAGGCAGAGAGGGGCCCTGGGACAGGAGCAAGAGGCTGCAGGGTCTCGATTTCACGGGCTGAGCTTGCCAAATGCTTGTCCTGGAAACCAGCCTGAGGCCCTCTCTAGCCCCAAAAGGAGACCTCGGCCAGCCCTGTGGCCCGGGCCAGCTTGGGGCTCAAGCCCCACCCCTTCTTCCACCAGCCAATCAGGAGCTTCCTTCCTCCTGTCCATCTGACATGAGGTCCTGAAGCCCCAGGCTGGTGGGGGGGACAAGAGATGAGCTCGTAAGGGCACAGTCTGGGGCAGATGGCAGCGCCCTCTGTCCCCTGGGGAAGATCTGTGTGAGGCTGGCAGTCTGGGCAGAACTGGGCAGGCAGGCAGAGATGAACCAGGGCCAGACTCCATCCCTGGCCCCATCCCAGGCCAGGGCTGGTGGGACCGGGCTGGGGACAGGGCAGAGGGGTGGCGCTGAGGCTACGGGGAGGCACAGTGGCTCCACTAGGCGTAGAACTCCTCCTGCTTGTCAGGCTTCTGGTACGTGACGCTCGCCTGCTTGGGCTCCTCCAGCGTATAGCTGCCTTCATCCTTCTTCTTCATGCGGTAGATGAGCAGCGTGACCAGGAAGGCAGCGAAGAGGGCGCCCACCACCCCACCTACAATCACAGCTGCAGAGGAAGAAGGCAGAGGTCAAGGGCCAGAGGCAGGGTGAGATGAGCTCAGAGCCTGGGGAGAGGGTGGAGGGTCCTGGGGGTGGGGGCAAGAAGGGGGAGAGGGCTGGGGGTCCCGAATCTGAGTCTGGAGTTGGAGTTGATTCAGTACTACGGGTACTGGCTGTCATTTATAGTTGCACTGCGGCCTGGCTCCGTTCTAGTTGCGTAACGCACGCTAACTCATCAAATTCTCAAACAGTGCTAATAAAGGAGGTGCCGTGGTCCTCACCAAATGCCAGATGCCATCAGTCAGAAGATGCCCCAGTATTTTATACATGTCAGGAAAGAAAAAACTCTAACAACTAAACTGTGACACATCCCAACTACAGAAGAGTTAACATACGAACAGATGTGCACTGAGAATTAAGCGCAAAATGATTATCCCCCCAGAGGAGGAAAAGGGAGCCTGAAGAAGGCAAAGCCCTGCCCAAGGGCACACTGCTCCTGAGGGGCGAGTAGGGTTTGGACCATGAGTCCAGAGACCCCTCAGGAGATGCGGCCAGGGCAGGTCCTCAGGCTGGCATCACGGGTGGGGGCAGGTCAAACCAAAGGATGGGGTCAGAGACTAGCATCCACGGGGTAAGGTCCAGGAGGGGTCAGCCAGCACGGCCCAGAGAAGCAAGCGTCAAAGTCAGAGTCTGAGGAGGGGTCAGAGGGCGCTGAGGAAAGTACTGGATGTAGGATGAGGTCAAGGTCAGGCCCTGGGATGGGGGAAGGGTAGGGAGGAACCAAAGGGTGGGTCCTGGGGTCACGTCCCCTACTTTCCTTTCCTAGGAAACTAGGCTCCTAGGAACGTCCCCCCTGACCCCCCTCCTGGGTTCCTAGAGGACAAACTGAGGCCCAACCAGCTGCCCCACTCTGGGCTCCTCCCAGGCTTACCTACGAGCACCTCCTTCCGCTCCAGGATGCTCTTCTGAGGCAGCTGAGCAGCCGAGCTGCCCGAGTCGATGGCATTGTCCAGGAGGCCAGGGCCCGGGCGGGCACCCTTGGGCAGTGTCCCAGGTGGAGGTGATGGCTTGGCTGCAGCCCCGCCCACAGCCACCACCTCATTGGCTGTGTCTGGTTGCGTCGTCTCTTCCTCCGGTAACTCAAAGTCCCCGCTGGGCCCCCCACTCACTGGCACCTCTGTCTCATCCCGGATGGTGGTCAGGAAGGACTCTGGAGTTGGGGTCTGTAGGGAGGGTAGCATGAGCCCAGGAGCCAGGCCCCAACATCTCCTGCCACAGGGCAGCCACACACACACACACACACACACACACACACACGGCCCCTACCACCACTCCACTTCCCCGGGGGGCTAACACTTACTAAGCACTTACTGTGTGCGAGGCACTGTGCTAAGCACATTAGGGGCATTTTCCCCTCACCGTATCCCCATGAAGGGAGTATTATTACCCCCAATTTACAGAGCAGGAAATAGGCTCAGAGAGGTTATGTGACTTGCCCAAGGACACACACCTAGTAAGTGGTAGAAGCAGAACAAAAATCCAGATCTATCGAACTCCAGTGTCTGTGTTTCTAACCACTACACCACACTGCCTCTATTGTCACATGGCTATGTCCTCTCCCCATCCCATCTCCATCATTTCCCCCTCCAGCTGCTGTTGAGGGACTGCCAGATGCAGCTGTTATGTACTTGGGCCTGGGGTAGAGGTGAGTTCCTAAGCCTGGAGGTCAGTCCAGGAGCACAACCTGAAGAGTGTGATGTCCCCTGGGGGCAGGTGCCCAAGGAACCAGCCCCGTGACCACGAATCTCAATGGCTCCCACCAAACGGAGGCAGGACCAGAGCTAGGCTCGGAGCAGGGATGCAGCCACTTCACGGGTAGGCACGGAGCAGGTGGGCCCAGTGTCCGGGCCGAGGAGAGGCCACGCGCAGAGACGGCACCAGCGACCTGGTCTCCACGCCCCAGCCTTGTCTCCCCTTCCTGCTTGGCTAAGGCTGTGCAACGCCAGGCTGCCCCAGCTGCTCAGAGGAGCTGAGGGCTGGGCCTGCGGCCTGCTGGGACTGCTGCGGAGTCAGAGGAGGCGACGCCCACCTGAAGGCAGCTCCACAGCCTGAGGGCCCCCTGCGAGGCCACCAGCGAGCGCTTTCATGCCCCATCACTGTCTCCAGGGAACCAGGCTGCTCCTCCCATCTCCTTGATCCCATCCATCCCCAGATGCCTGACATCTCCATCCTCTTCTCTTCCTTCCCCCAACCCCCACCCAGAATACCCCAAAGACACACACGCCCCGGCTCTGAGTCGACTGCCGGGTTCAAATCCTGAATCTGCCATTGCGGCTGTGAAGCCTCGGAAAGTGGCCTCACCTGTAGAAGGATGACAGCGGTGGTGCCCCCCTGGGGGGGCCTGAGGGAGAGAGGAGATGGCACAGGGAAAGCGCTCGGCACTGACCTGCCACCCGGGCAGCATCTGCAAACTCGAGCTCCCAGAATTCTTCTCCTACAGCCCACTCTGAGTCACCCTCAGACTAATAATAACAACAACGACAACCACGATGATGATGACGATGACAGCAACGAGAGTGAAACTTTGACTCTCGCCAGGCACTGCTCTAAGTGCTTGGGATGTGTCAGGAAACTGAAATCTCACTATGATTTGTATCCTATTGTTTTCTCCTTTTCACAGGTAAGGAAATGGAGGTATGGAAAGGATCGGTGACTTCCTGAAGTCACATGGCTAAAAAGCAGCAGCGGAAGAAGTCTGCCTGGCTCCTGAGTCTGAACCGGAACACCCAAACCCTGGCCCTCCCCCTACCAACACACACACTCACCCAATTCTTTCTCCATCAGCGTCTTGTCCCAACATCCCAAGGCCCAGGCCTGGTCCCTCTTCCATCCCATCCATCTCGACCTCTGAACTCGTCCTGTGACTCGCCCCCTGCCTTGGCCCTCCGGCCACATGCCTCTCTCACCCTCCCCAGCCCTGTCTGGCTCACCTGCAGAAGAGCCCGGTCCTCACGCCTGCCCAGCTCCATCCTCCCTAACCCAGCCTCCTCTGCCCCCACTCCCCATCCTCTCCCACCCCACTCACTCACCTGAGCCACCTCCGTGGGTCCAGGGGCAGTGGTCCCCAGGGGCAGGGTGCTCCTCTCAGGAATGTCAGGCTCCTGGGTCGTAGACGGCCTGGGAAGGGCCCTTGGCCTGGAGGTAGCCGTGCTGACCAGCCTGGGTGTTGGTGCCTCTGTGTCCAAGACGGCCACCGTGGTGGGAGGCGAGGGCACCGCTGGGGTGGTGGCCCGGGCCGTGGCTGCCGTGGTCAGTGGAAGAGGCAGAAGCCTCCGAATGCCGGTGGTCCTTACAACAGAGGTGGTGGCCGTGGAAGGGGGAGCTGCGGGGATGCTGGGGGCAACGGTGGCCACTGTGGCGGGCACTGTGGCTGCTGTCGGGGCCCCTGTGGTGGTGGCAGCAGTGGTAGCCGTGGGAGTGAAGATGGTGGTGGCTCTCTGGCTGGGCTCTTCTGGGACCTCTGTTACCACTGGAGGGCTGGTGGCGGGCTCTGGGGTGGGGCGCTCAGAGGTGAGCTCTTCAAAGGGGGTGCCCACAGGCTGGATGTCCATGGTGGGCAGCACGGTGGGCGTGGTAGACACTGCCAGGGCCACATCTGGGCTGAACCGCATGGCTGTCTCTATGCCCGACTCCTGCTCGAAGTCTGAGGGGGTGGGGGAGAGGAGAGAGCTGGGGAGCTGGGTGATTGTGGAGGGCATGAGGACCCCAGGTAAGCAACAGCCATCAAGACTGGGGACTCCCAACCCTCTCTCTGCACAATTTTCCCAGGACAGGATGAGGGAAAGGAGGAAGGCATAGTCTGGCCAAAGGTCACCAGGTAGCTGATGGCTGATGGACGTTCCCCAGCTCCTCACTGCCTAGCCAAAAATGCTTCAGGGTGGCCACCTCTTCCAGGAAGTCTGCCCTGACTATTCCAGCCCACTTAGGCTGGAGCTTCTAGCAGGCTGAATCTAGGCAGTGGTAACTGAAGGCCTGGTGGCTACAAATCTCGCTGGAGGTTGAGAGGAGCAGGAAAGTGGCATCCAGGGAAGAGTCAGACCTGGGTGCACCCTCCCATGAGCACAAGGGTTGGGTACATTAAGGTTCCCCCGGAGGCACAGGGAGAGGTCCAGAGGGAGAAGGAGCCCTTCCTCCAGGGGAATGCTTGAGCAATCTGGAGGAGTCAAAGCAGGACAGTGCAGGGACTGGGGAGGAAGAGAGAAGAGAGAGAGAGAGAGAAGCCAGAGCCAGCCCCGGGGCCTGAGACAGGCAGAGGAGGGGTGCGGGAGCCAGGGAGGTCTGAGAGCAGAGACATGACCCATTAGAGATGGATTTTGTGAAGATTAACCCACAAGAGGTTTAAAGGAGTGGCTAAAAGAGGGAGAGTAGAGGCAGGGGCAGGAGGTGGCAGGTGGCCAGTTCCACGACACGTAGACCTCCTCCCACCTCATCAGACCTGTCCTGTCCCCTCACTGGGCTCAACCTCAGCACACACCCCCTTTTTAGAGCTCCCTCTCTGTGCCAGACCCTGATATCTTATGCTGAGGCCGTTCAGAGGCTCTGAGAAGAAGGCACATTTATCACCATTCACAGATAAGAAAAAAGACACTCAGAGAAGGAAAGTGGCTAAAGGTGGCACAGCTGTTAAGTGGAGAGGCTGAGATTCGAACTGGTGCACCTCCCTTGTCTTACTACTCGGCTGGCCTCTCCCAGGACCGGGCAGACCCACGGTCCCAGGCACAACTGGAGGCACCTGCCCTTGTCCATCACTGCCCTAAACCCGCCCTTGGCCACAGCTGATTGGACCAAAGGGGGGCACCTGACCCAAGCTGGACCAATCAAATTGTCTCTGCTAAGGATCAGCCGCTATGCCGAGAAATGGCTGCTAAGTTCGTCCAAGTGGTCAGAACAGTACTGAAAACTGGGTTACCCGAACAGGCCAGCGGTCTGCAGGGAGACCCAAGCGGTGCGCACAGAGACGCAGAGACAGAAACCGTGGGGTGCTGGGCGTCCTGGGCTCTGAGGCCTCAAGGCCGGGGTTCCAGCCCCAGGAAGATGCCGGCTCCTGCTCCCTGCGATCGCAGCCCCGGGTGGGGCCCTCGGGCGGACTGGTAGTGCCCACACGACCGACACGCAGGGAGAGGGAAGGGGAGGTACTTACAGCCCGAGCCTGACCCCGAGTAGAGGTCGTCCAGCTCATCATCCGGGAAGGGGTCGTCGTCCCCGGAGCCCTCAAGGTCCACGGGCCTCTCGAAGTTCTCGCTGCGCCAGCGCTGAGCCTGGGGAGGGCAGAGTCGGGCACTGGGCTCAGCGCCTGAGGCCTGCAGCCTGGACAGGCCCGGAGGGAAGACAGACACGCTCACCGGCCGAGTGACAACAGAGGGACGGCATTAGGTGTGGCCTCCAAGTGGGTAAAGAGCCAGGGGGGCCTGATTACCACCTCCCACCCACCCAGGGGCCAGGGTAGCGGCCCCAGGTTCCTGCTGACAGCCACCACCGCGGACCCCTGGTCACTCCCCCATCCCCTGATCAGAACCGCTGGGAGGTAGAACAGGGTTTAGAGCCAGAATGCTGGGTTTGAGTCCTGGCCCCATCTTTACCAAATGTGTGACCTGGGGCAAGTTACTCAGTCCCTCCGTGCCTCAGTCGACTCATTACTCCTAAGCAGATAGTACCGGCCTCACCGGGTTGTTGTGAGCGCACGGTGTGTTCATACGTGTACAGTGCTGAGCAAACCCGGCAGGCAGCAGGTGCTCAGCACAGGTCAGCATTCCTCTCCCTGTGGCCAGCGTCATCAGCTCTATTCCACAGGGAGAACTGGGGCCCAGTTGCCCCAGGTCACCAGAGAGCATGTGATGCTTTAAGAGTCAGACTCGGCCAGGGACCCGAAGTGTCACATCTCAAAACCCAAAGGCAGGGCAACTCATCCCACCACACAGACAGGAGTCAGGGGTGAGGGAGGCTCTGGCAGGGAAGCTCCTTGGAGGAGGGGGTGAGGGGAGCAGGCTCCAGGCCCAGCCCTGGGTCCTCCCCAAAACAAAAGTCAGCACCGCCCCCCCCCCCGAAGTGTCTCATTGCTGAGTCAGCTGAGGGCCCAGATGCCACTTCCGCTTAGGCCATGAGGGTCTCCAGGGGGTTCCGCAGGGGTGAAAGGGGCTTCTCCCAGGGTCCAGAGTCAGAACCTAGGAGGGCAGGGAGCTGGAGCTCCTGGGTCCAGACTGTCCCTCCCCACTGCAAGCCTGGGCAGAGAGCCAGCACTAAGGACATCCAAGATAGGAGTGCAAGCCCCTGGGAGGGACAGGCACGGCTGGGCCCCCAGCCACACCTTTGACCCTGGCTCCAGACTGAGCCCAGCCACGGTCACTGCCCCCTGAGAGCTTTCTGGAGGAAGGTGATATTCACTCCTGGTGCTCAGATCTGAAGGACTAGCACTTGGGTCTTAATTGAAATAATGAAAGGCATCTCAAAGAGAGGGAACAGAATATGCAAAGGCTCCGAGGTAGGGAAGTGCAGCCTGTGCTCTCAGAGCTGGTCCTGCCCGCCCTCCAGCCTCACCCAGGGTCCCTCTGCACCCCTTCAATTACTGGATTCTAGCCCACTCAGGCCCCTTTCTGTTCTGCCTGGGTCTCTCCTGCCTCGTCCACTCAGGCTCTTCTCTCTGCCGAGAACACTCTCCCCTCCCATCCTTCATCCTCCAACTTTTTGCCAGCTACTCCTATTCCTCTCTCACTTCTTTCGAGAAGCTCTCCTACTTTGATCTTTCAGAGCATCTTGTGAGTCTGAATTCACATCGATCACTACCCGTGATCTGTGTGTGCTTAGTCGTGTACTTGGTCAGTGACCGCCCACCCCCACTAAGCTCCACCACCACGGAGGCAGGGCCGTGTCTGCACATGGTAGGTATTCAGGAAATATCTGTCAGGGAATGGAGTTGGGGTTGGAAGATGTGAGTAATTCTGGGCAGGGGCAGGCTGGTGCTGAGGCTACAGAAGCCCCACTACAGAGGGCTTGCCGTGTCCCACTGCCACTTTATCTTGGAAATTGGTCATTTTTCATCCTGAGTGCACATCAGAATATTGTAAAAACTGAGCTCAGCGGTTCAGCAGGTCTGAGGCGGACTCCGAGCATCTGCGCTGTCTGACCGACGCGGGGAGCCATGGAAGGTATGTGAGCAGGAGAGGGACCAGATCGGCACTGCGCTCTGTGCTCAGCTTCTCACACCCCGGCCCCTGATGGGCCGCCTTTTGGAGTCAGCGCTAGAGAGAGGATCCCAATCCTGGCTTCCTGCCCCAGCCTCGACCACCTGCTCCAAAGCCCCACCCAGCCCCGCCAGGGCAGGAGGCCAGGGCAGGGAGCCAGGAGACTCACCCCCCCCCACCCCCGTTACCACATACACAGACACACACACACACACACACACGGTCTCAAAGTAATGAATTAATCAGTATTTACTTGCTACCAGTGAGTCATGGAGTGGAACAATTAGTGTAATTGCTCCCGTGACTAATTGCTGGGTCTTCCTCCCTTTTAGACATTCCAGGAGCTCAGAGCAGCCATCATCCGACTTTCCCCAGCTCCCAGCTCTGCCCCTACTACCAAGAAAACTGAATCCCAAGCCCCTGGCGAGGGAGCTCGAAGGCTCCTCATCCTGCCAGCCTCCAGAGCCTGGGCCCGCTGGCGGCCATGGGAGACTTTCTGCTTAGTTCTGAGACAAGCAGCCTGAAGCCAGAGATGTGCAGCTCCTGCTCAGAGCCACACAGCAGGACGGAGACTCAGGCTCCTGCTCCTGGACGGGGCCGTCTTCACGGTCTCGCCATCCTTCTGGGCAGGCCAGAGAGTGACTGGGAGACCTTTATCTGGGAGGAGGAGTTCTAAGAAGTCTGTGGTCCCCGGGGACCCCCAAAGTGGAATGGACCTGGGGGCCAAAATAGGGAGTCCTCATGATTCGTCAGTGACCAGCGCCACACCCCAGCCCCTAACACCCTGCTCCCAGAAAGGCCTGTACAAATCCACAACCCCCCAAGCCACAAAGAGCCTTGAAATGATGTAACAGAGACTCAGAGAGAACACACACACACACACACACACTCTGACACACACTCACCTAAAGGCAGCCACCAAGAGGCCCCCTGGGTTGGCATGCCTTTGGGTACAAATAAGCACGTGCATTGGGGCGGGCCCTGGGTGGGGGCGCACGCTGTGCAGCTCTGAGGCTCAGAGACGAGCGTGGAGCCTCCTGTGAACCCATCAGCCTCCACTCAGGTAGCTCTCACCTAGATACTATTCATCCCCAGCTCAGTAGCCATCGACATGACAACCGTTACCATGACGACCATCTCCTCCATGCTAAGGACCAGGAGCTCCAGCTCCCCACAGAGATGGGGGGGCAGGAGAGAGAGAGATGGTGGAGGAACAGAGAGGATGAGCAGGAGGGGGGAGGGCAGAGACACAGGACGAAGAGGCAGGGACACAGGGAAGTCAGGGTCAGAGGGGCATGGGGTTGGAGGGGGTGGGTGGAGGGAGGACTTGGTGCGGGAGAAAGGAGAGAATGTGAGAGTAGGAGGCAAAGGGAGAGAATTCTCTCACATCTTAATTTAGCCTACCGCTCATCAAACAAAGCTGGGGAAGGGGCCACCTCAGTGATTTTCCAAACCTGCATCCAAGAGAACATTCTTTCCAAGTAACAAGCAGACCCCAGATGGGGTTGGGGGGGGGGAGCCAATAACCCAGTCACCCCTCAACTCACCCTGAGAAGCTTAATGCTGGGGACACCTGCGACCTGTGGGGGTGAGGGACGGGGTGTAGAATGCCATCATGCCCAGCACCCCCCCAAAGCCGGCTGAGTGTCAGCGCTACCCCTCCCTGGGCCAGCTGGGGGGCCAGGGCTCAGTGGCCCCCTCCCAGGAACACAACAGAGGCAGTGCAGCTCCCAGGGGGACAGAGAGGAGAGCAGAGGGAGATGGGGGCAGGGAACTCAGAAGTCACAAAGTGCCAGAGGAGGATGGTGACAAACAGCCTTTGACCCCCAAACGACCTCTCCATTTGCATAATTCCATGCATAATGAGCATAATTATCCATACCATTCCCTTAAAGGAGAACTGAATCCAAGTGCCCCAGGACCCTGCAGCCTCCCTCTGACCCTCACTGCGTCCCCTCCAGGTAAACTCACACCTTCCTACGCATGATCAACACACCCACACACCCAACACACACACACACACACACTGCAACTAACAGACAATCCAGCCTGACACCCTCATGCACACACTACACATCCCAGCATACATACAGCCACGCCCTACAAAAACACACACACCCAGCACATACACACACACACCATCACGAGTAACATTTGCCAACCCCAACCTGTGCACCCACCTCAGCTCACAGACAATACAGCCTGGCACAAACTGGCACGTGCTCATCGGTCTACTACACTCCTGGCTGCACACACACACCTAGGGTATGCACAGACCCACAGCTGCACCCTTCTTCTCACGTAACGCCGCCCCCCGCGGCGCCCCAGGCCAATGTCGGCAAAATCTCATAACCACATGGGTGGCACACCCCGACCCATCCCCGTGTCCAAGCGTGTTCCCTAAATCATACCTCACCCACACATTCCCCACGGCAGGGCCACCCCCGGACCTGGATGCAAACCTCACAACTTGTAGACACGCTCTTCTCCCGCCTGCACCCCCGATACCCACCGCACGCAGCCTCGGGGCGCAGGCCAGAGAGCGCACCGACCGCCGAAGCCCCGGAACCTTCCGCTCCCTGCCGCACCCCAGGCCTGGGAGCAGACCCCCAGCTGGAGGCTCCCCGAGCAGCTGCTGAAGAGCTGAGCTCCCCAGGGGAGCCACCGAGGGTCCTCGGGGACCTCTGCCCACCAGGCTGAGGGGCTGCCCAGGTTCCAGCCCCCCACTTTAGCCATCACAGCCTCCCAGGGTTTTATTGCCGCATCTCACAGAGACAGACGCTGAGACAGGAGCACGGGTCCTCAGTCTCCCGAATCCTCACCCTGAGCACTCCAAGACCGCACCCGACCCGCGGCTCGCCCAGGCCTCCTACACCTGTGACCACGGGCCCCCTCACTCCCTGCATGACCTCAGCTCAGATCTAGCCACAGCCCTCCACACACGCCCAGGGTGCACGCATGCCATACACTCTAGCACATGGCGAACACACCGGGTGCTTCCAAACAGCCACTCCACCCCGTGCCCCTGCACGGGCACCCACCACGTAGTACCACCCTCCCACTCTCGGAAGCCCAACAATGGGCCTCTGACACCTGCATCCCCCAGGCCCCTCCCTCACGCACACCACGCACACGCACCATGCACACTCCCTCCCAGGTACATACAAGCGCACACACAACACCGGAGTGAGACGGGGCATCCTTCCCAGCGGGCCGGCACGCCCCTACCACTGTTCCTCACCACCCCCTCACCACCACCCCAGCTTGAGCTGACCCACAGCCCCACCCCAAAGAGGCACCCCAGGCTCCCACAGGGGTCAGAGAGCCCCCCTCGCCCAGCACCACCCCCAGCTGATCCTCTCCGTAGCGTTTTCAAGCAGCTGGGACGAGTAAGGGACCCAAATCAGCAGGACGTCAGGGAAGTGTCCTCGCTCCCACAGCCCCCACTCGGAGTTGGGGGGGGGCCTGTTGAGGTAGAAAGCCCAGCCCCCACCACCTGCTCTCCCCCATCAGGAGAAACAGGACAGCACAGAGGTTAAGCCAGAATGACTCGGCTCCTCCCCTTATGACCCGTCCCGTCAGACATCAGCCAGGCCACTGAGTTTCTGGGCACCTCAGTCTTCTCATCTGTAAAATGGGGGTGATGACAATAGCATGTAGCTCCTAGAGCCGCCACGAGAATCAAATAAGATCACGCAGGTAACTGGCTGAGCGCAGGTCCCAGGCCTTAGAGCTGAATAACTATATGCAGCCACAATGACTGGGAGTTCCATGTTAGTACTCCTATCACTATTCCTGAAGGCTCCATCTCATTTAAGCTTCGCCACCCCCATGAGGGAGGCAGAATCAGGATGATCACACTCACGCTGCAGATGAAGCTATTCATGCCCAGAGAGGCCAAGTGGCATTGCCAAGGCCACACAGCAGGGGAGAGGGCAGAGAGAGAAAAAGAGAGAGGCTGGGGGAGTGGGGAGAAAGGGTGAGTTACAGAAACAGACACAAACACACAAATTAGGTCAGCTGGCAGGGGGCCAGGAGCCCAGCACCCCTGTGCGGCGCTAATCGTGCCGCAAAAGCTAAGAATAAAATCAAGTACAATTAATGCTGCCCGAGCTTCCTTTGCCCATTAGCCAGACTAGGGCTCCACTCTCCTGGTCACCAGAGGCAAGGTGAGCAGAGGCTGGGAGCCCAGCTTTAGGTTCAGACAGTCTTGGGTTCGAGTCCAGCTCCACTTACTTGCTGGGTGACTCTGGGCAAGTTACTTAACCTCTCTGAGCCTCTGTTTGGATAAATGCAGACAATAATAATACACACTTTATAGAGCCGTTGTGAGAATAAAGTGAGATAATGCACCAGAAGTAGGCAGCTGCCCAGCACACAGGTGGCGCTCCACAGGCATTCATTGGTATTACTGTGGCATGTTTCCCACCTCAGGTCCCACCTTAAGGCAAAACTAGGCCTGAGTGACCACTGAGTTCAACTGTCCCTTCTTACAGATGTGGAAACTGAGGCCCAGGGAGGGGGAAGACTTGCACCATCCCACCCCCCAATAAGAGTGGGCAGTGCCGGGGAATTAGTCTTCCAAGGAACACTCAGAGAGGTAAAGTGATTTACCCAAAGACACACAGCCTCTTAACGACTAGCTCCTGGAAGCAGGGTGGTCTCAGCAGAGCCCTCTGGATCCCTACAGGCCCCATCTCCAAAAGGCCCTCAGGCCTGTGAGAACTCAGTGCCCCTCACGCTCACCAGCTCCAGCCCGGAGACCCAGAGCGTCAGCACAGGAATGTGGGCCGGGGCCAGGCCCTGGGCAGCGGGACAGCCGAGGGGGACACACAATGGGAGCCTGGACCAGGAAGGGGGCCGCCTCGGTCTCCGCCCCCCGCCCGTCCACAGCTGCCCTGGCTGGGAACCCAGGACCCGCCACATTCACTGGCTGCTGGCGGGGTGGGGGGCACGAAGGCTGCATCTGCTGGGGAGGGGGCGGCGGGGCCCGGGGCCCAGAGAGCAGAGGGCCTGGGGGAGGAGGGGGCGAGCAGAGGCAGAGTAGGCCAGGCTGAACTCGACAGACCTCCCCGCCAGAAATATATCAGCGAGGCCCAGACGCGACACTGGCTGACGTGCCCTCCCACCAGCCTTACTCCGCCCGCCCCCAGATCTTCCACAAGGGCAGCCGGGAGGGCAGGAACACCCGGGGCCATCCCATCTCAGCCAACTGCTCTGCCAAGGACATCCCGGCCCCACGCCACACTCCACCCCCAGCCCCAGCCCGGCCCCTCCAGCACCTTCTCCACCCCCAGCCCCGTGCTCCCATCGTCCTGCCCAGAATCCCCATCCCCATGGCGGCACTGCCCCATCCACGCCTGCCCCAGGGTGAGAGCAGGCAGCATCCCAGCTCATGAGGCCACAGCCTGACACCCAGACAGGTCCCCTCCCTTCTCCACACTTCGCTGTCCCATTTGTAAGTGAACTGTCGAGCTGGGTGCTGTAAGCGTCTTTCTGATTCTGACACTGGGCGTCCAAGAATTCAGCCCTCAGGTCAGAGAGGGCTGGGCCGTGTTACTTCTGAGAGAGAAGAAGTGGAAATAACCTACAGTCCCAACCCCCGGGCACTAGTGAAATAAGTGAGGTCACACCGTCGCACGGAATATTACACAGCTGTCAATCACTGTGCTCACGAGTCCGCAGTGTCTACTCAGGTTGTTGAAAGGCAGAAATGCCCAACCCAAGGCTTTGCTTTTTTTGTTTCAAAGACTGTTTAAGGACATGGAAAAATGAGCACACGGCTGTCAGGAGGCAATAGGGCCCGGCTGCCAATCGGACCATCTCAACGGTTCTGTCTCAGCACCGGGGGGACCCCGGGCAGGTACTCCACCCTCTGGGCCCAGCTTTCCTCATATACCAAGACAACAGTGCCCACGTCGTGGGGTTCACAGAGGAGACCCCGAGCGCCCACCCACTGACAAACTGCTCGATAAATGTTGGCTGTTTATACTATTATCATCACTAAGTTTAAAAAATAGGTTACCAAAAAAACTATGTTGAACTTGCTCCTGTTTTAACAAACTCACTTCCAAAGTGAGTTCGAAACACTGAATTCCACGAAACGTTCCAGAGGCTCTCTCTGGGCCGTGGGGCCACAGGGTTTTCATCTTTCTCTCAGGACCTGTCTGTATTTTCCCAACTTTCTACCATAAACTCAGGAAACTTTAATATCAGAAACAGCACATGCTTGCTGAGTCCCCACCCCTGCTGTTCTCCGGCCTGTGAAGCTCCGTAGCCCCCCGTTCTGCCGAGACCCCAGTGGGACTGTTCCTGAGGAACCAGAGGAGCACACGGCGACCAACAGAGAGGAGTCTCCGAGGGAGCCAGAGCTGCACACAGCTGCCCCTCATCACAGACGGGCTGGCTCAGCAGGCCCACTCCCTCCCTGGCCATCAACCGGGCTGGCGGCCACAGTGGCCCACGGCACCCAGATGCCTCACCCGCCCACGTGCTTCTCCCACCCGCCCGGGTCCTAGCACCACCATCCCTGCTGGTCCCAATTGGGGTGCGAGCTGGCCGCCCTACAGCTGCCCACCTGTCACCAGCCTCCTCAACCCAGGGTGGGGACACCGCTGTCACCCCTCCATCACTTCCAGCCACCTGCCCTCTAGCGTCACCCTCTTGGCCACCCTCACACTGCTCATTTATTCCTGTCCCCACGCTCCTGCCTGAGAGCAGGACCACCCACGGAGGCCCTGTTTCCAGACTCAGCGACCTACTCTCCCAGCTGCCCTCCCCCCACACTCCTCCCACACCAAACCCTTTCTGGTTCTGGAACCGGCAGGGCTCGTTTGGGCCTTCCCCTTGCTGTTCCTGCCTTCTGAATACCCTTCCTATCTCTGCCTGGCCAGCACCTACTTGATCGGTCAGGACAAGCAGTATTTGTCAAGCACCTACTGTGTGCTAGGTGCTGTTCCAGGCACTCGGGGTCCCACGATCAGCGGGACAGAGATGTCCTCATGAAGCTCGGTCAGCTCCAACCACACCTCCTCTGCGAGGCCAACCACCTGCCCGGTCTGAATCAGGAGGTCCCTTCTGGGGACTCCACCTCCACCGTGCTGTTTTATGGGGGAGGAGAGGCCTCCAACCATGCTCCTGTCACTCCAACGGGCCCCTCCTACCAGGTCCATGGATCCAGTGGGCCACCTGGGAAGCAGGTGCTCGCGTCCCCATCTGCCCATGAGGAGACTGAGGCTGTTAAGCCACCGGTTGGGGGTGCAGCAGGATTTCAATCCTGGCCTCACTGACCCCAGACCCCGTGCTCGGTGAACTCTTGAACCCCCAAGAACGCATGCGGGGACCCTAGTTTGTGACACGACATTCATTTCACCGGCGCATTTCCAGAGGAGGCCTGGGGCCTTTCTGTCCCTTACCATGAGCAACAGCGAGAGTTACCACGGAGGGAGCACTCACCATGTGCCAGGCCCTTTATAAGCACACTGCCTCATTTCTCCTCACAGACATCTTCCCGGTGAGGGATTATCACCTCCATTTTACAGATGGGCAAACCAAAGTTCAGAGAGGGGAAGCAACTGGCCCAAAGTCACACAGCAATGGGCCAGATTTGAACCCAGGATTAGCTGAACCCCAGGACCATGCTCTTTGTACTGTAGTACCTACTCTCAGGCCCCACCAGTCTCCCCCACCAGAAGCCCCTCAAAGGTGCGGCAAGTGTCGGAGTCCACACACCACCCCTGTCCCCCTCAATACCCTGCACAGAGCCAGACAGACAAATGGACTGAATGTCTGGGAGCGAGTAGAAATGGAGGACAGCTCCTGCTCCCATGACAGGTGGCCCAGCTCACATGAGCAGCCCCACCCGCCACCCTGTCCCTCACTAGCAGGTGCCACTGGGACTGAGCCTCCAGGCTCTGCGAGGGTCCCTGTAGCAAGGGCCCGCCCACTCCTGGGGCTGTGAGTCTCCAAGGACGACCTGGGTGGGGGTTAGGTGTTCCAGTGCTGGCTTCCAGAGAGCCCTGCTCAAGCCGTCTACCCAGCAGGCCTCAGTGCGCCTCCTAGAGAATGGGGATAGCGATCCCCAACACAGAGACCAGCTGTGATGGCGCTGTGCAGTTACTAGGCAGCCAGTAGATGCTGGGATGTAACACGGTGTCCCTACTCAAAGCTCACCTCCTCCAAGAGGCCCTCCCTGACCACCAACTGCACCCAAGCGACCTCCCCAACCCCCACCCCTCTGACACACTAGGGTGGTGTCTCACAGCCCCCACAGCCTGGGAGGGGCTTGTTTACTTACTTCCTCATCTACTGTCTGTCTGTCCCCCGCACATGTCCTGGGGGTCGCCATCAATATCCACTCAGTGACTACTGAGAATGGGAACCCCCCTACAGACTCACAGCACCCACCTCCCACCCCCATCACCATGTGATCCTGGGCAGGGCCCCGTCCTCTGCCTCAGTCTCCCCGTGTGTAACACCAGGCAGTTGGACAACCATTCCCTCTGGTCCCTCCGAAATCCAGAGAGGACTCTGACGGAGCTGGGAGGAGGGAAGAGAAACTGAGACTGATCTCAGCATACTCCATCATAAAGACTATGCAAATTATATGCAAAAACATGCAGATTCGCGGGCTCCCAGTGGAGCCTATGATTCTGGCCCTTTACCACCAGGCCGGGGTTGGGAGGAAAGTAGCATGTCCTGAGCACCTACTGAGCGCCAGGCCCCTCGCTGATGGAGCCAGGTGAAATGTGCCTCCTTACTCCACTGACCCAGAGAGGCCAGGCGACTTGCTAGAAGTCACAGAGAACCCAGATAGAGAGTCAGGACGGAGTGGAGGGGGCCAAGGCAGCTGGGAGTAGGGCCTGGGGGGGCAGGGCCGGGAGAGCAGATAGAGGCTCAGGGCAGCGTGGCTGGCTCTCACCCCCACGGACCTGAGGGAAGGCAAGCTCCAAGGGCACAGCCATCTTTGGCCTGATCGTGGGGGCCACTTGAAGCCAGGTGAGAGGGTTCCAGGGCCCTCACCAGCCCTGAGCCTCGGCTGGGACCCCAGAAACTGAACAAAGGTGAGACAGCCCCACTCTGCCGGCTGTGCTGGCACATCCTCCCCAAAGCCTCCCCAGGCACATGCCAGCACACACCCCGAGGACACACAACACACATACCCCAAACGTCCCCAACTGTGTTCATGCAACTGTGTGTGTCCAGGCCCAGCCTCCTGAGGAGTCAGGCTGTGGTCCCCTCGCCCTCCCGTTGGCTGGGTTATTTATAACCAGCACAAACTCACACATGGCAGAGACTCGACTCCTCATCCCCCCGGGACCATCCCACGGGCTTCTGAGCTGCCCCACTTCGAAGCGATGGAACGAGTCAGACTCAGGTAGTATGAGACAGGGGCCTCCAGGGCCACCACCACCATCACCCAGGTGGGAAACTGAGGCACAGAGCAACAAGTCAGACAAAAAACCTGGAGGAGGGGCTGGCAGAGACCCCAGAGGCCTGCCTAGGGCCACACTTGCCTCCAGGGCTGCCTCCAGCCCAAGATGACAGTCTGTGAGACACAGGCGAGGTGGGGAAGGGGCAGAGCAACGCCGAAGCGCTGACCCTCATCTCCCGAGTCCTGGCAGGCAAGTGGGGCCTCGCCAGGAGCAGGGGCTCTGAAGCTAGACTGCTTAGTCCAAACCCCAGCACTGGCCCTCAGCAGCTGTGTGACCCTGGGCAGGTAAGTCCACCTCTCTGAGCCTCAGTTTGTTCTCCAAAAAAATGGGCAGAATAATAGTACTGACCTCAAAGCGTTGGGAGAATTAAATGAGATGATACAAGTGGGCTGTTAGCCCAGAGCCTGGTTACCTGTCAGCTGGGTGACCTCGGAGTAAGCTGCCTGGCCTCGGCCTCAGTTCTCCCATCTGCAAATGGGACCACAAGCCGCAGCACACACAGACTCCTCTCTCTTTTCCTCTGTTCACAGGGGGCCCCATGACTCCGGACCACCCCCAGATTACCCCCTGGATCCTCTTTAACCCCCATCACTAAGCACTTGGAGATTTTCAGACATTGTGCCACTGAATCTTCTAAACCCCTCCTCAAGGTGTAAATTCTGCTCCCAGTTTTGTGGTGAGCACCTTGCCTTGTCAAATATAGATGTTCTATAAACATGTGAGGGATGAATGGATGCAAGAACAAATGTGATCAGAAAGTTGGAAAATAACAAGTGTTGGTGAGGATGTGGGGAAATCGGAACCCTCGTGTACCAGCGGTGGGAATGGAAAAGGGGCCGCCCACAGTCTGGCAGCTGCTCAAAAGGCTGAAAACAGACTGATTATGTGACCCAGTCACTCTACTCCTAGGGTATGACTCAAGAGAAGTGAACACGTGAGTCCACACTTTTTCAAAAAACAGCAGTATTCCTAATAGCCAAAAAAGTGGAAATAACCCAAATGTCCATCAACTGATAGATGGATAAATAGAAGGTGGTAGGCCCATACAATGGAATATTATTCAACAAAAAAAGGAAATGAGGTACGGACACCTGCTACCACGTGGACGACGCTTGAAAACATCCTGCTCAGGGGAAAAAGCCAGACACAAAAGACCACACACTGTGTGACTCCACTTACGTGAAATGTCCACAATCAGCAAATCCACACAGACAGAAAGTGGGTTAGTGATGGTTTCATCGGGAAGAAACGAGGAGTGGCTGCTAATAGATACAGGGCATCTTTCTGGGGTGATGAAAACGTATAAAACTGGTGATGGCTGCACAATTCTAAATATACTAAAAACTATTGAATGAGATACTTTAGATGGGTGAATTGTATGGCATGTGAGTTAAATCTCAATAAAGCCATTGTTTAGGGGGAGAAAAAAGAAGAAAGAATGTGTAATTGAGGCTGGGAGAGGGTGAGAAACTTGCCCAGGGTCACACAGCAGAGCCTGGACTCAAATCCTCAGCCTTATCCCTGCTCACCTCCTCACCAAACCCCAGTGGAGGCGTCCCCAGCCCCCACCCCGGAAGGACAAACACAGACTCCGCAGGCCACAGCGGGCGACGCCTCACACAGTGACTGCCTCCTGTGTGCTTGTCAAACGCCACTTTGTCAAGTGGGACCACTGGAAGGGGGCAGGCTTGGCCCAGAGGGACCCAAGAGAAGGGAGGTAACCCCAGACTCAGGCCGGTTGCCACCTCCATCGCTACGCCCCAGTGTCCCAGCTCCAGCCCTCGGTGGTTCTGAGACGCCCCCACCCGAGCCCTCTGTCTGTGTGGTTGGCCCCTGGATGCCCTCAGGAGGAGGCACGAGGACATGTCCCCACCAGGGAAGGAGGTGGGAGGGTGGCAGGCCCAGCAGAGAAGCACATCTGAATCTGAAGACCAGTCCGTCTGTTCCCCGCCCCTGTGGCTGTCTAGGGCAGACTTCAGGACAGACAGGTCCCCAGGGCCCACCCCTCACCGCCTCCACTTGGCTCCTGGGCACTAGCCTCTGCCCAGCCCAGCTGGCAGCCGCAGAGCCTCCGGCTGGTTTCCGTTCTCTATTCTCTGCGAGAGGCCCGTCTGTCCCGAGTGCTGCGCCGGAGCACGAGCTGCCAGGCCAGTCTGACAGGTGCCCAGCACCCCACACGCCCCTGCCAGGCTGCGCCCAGGGATGAAGCCTGCACCCCTGAGCCCCCTGCCTCCAGCCCACCACCTCGGCGAGCTTCCCAGCCCTGGCTCTGGGCCCCACCTGGTCACTAGGAGGGGAAGAGGTGGCCTCTGAGAGCCTTACAGTGCAGACTGCAGGGCAGGGCCACCAAGGATCTCGAGGAGGGGAAGCCAAGAACTCCACAAGGACCCACTGGCCCTCAGTCCCAGCCCGGAGGTGGAGGGAGCCAGAGAAAACCCCAGGGCCCCGTGTCCTCTCCCCAACATCAGCCACCAGCCTCCCGTGGGTCCAGCACATCCTTGTGTCCAGCAGCCGCCCCTCTGCCCACTGCCATGCGCTCTGGCAAAAAGTTGAGCCCTCACCACTGAGCCCAGAGGCCAACCACCTGCAAGGGACTCAGGGACCCTGAGTGCCCTGCCCCCACGCCCGCACAGCCCAGGGATGAAGTGAACCCTCCTTGACTCCATGTCACTTGAGCACGGCTTTCCGGTCCAAAACCTCCTTCAGGTCTCAGCTGACCCATGACCAGACCTTCCGCAGGCAGCCTCAGGGGCCCCAGCCCTGGGCTCCTGCCATCAGAGCCCCAGTCACACCGGTGTGGCCCCCTCTGCATAGGGAGCTCCACCCGGGCTAGCCCCAGCCCCAGGCCAGAGCAGGGCCCCAGGGACATCCAGATAAGCGAGCCCCAAGTGTCCAGCCCAGGAGCAGGAGCAGACAGCAGTGTGGGCAGGAGAACCTGGACTGGAAACGCAGAGCTCCAAGTGGACAGCCAATAAGGGCTGTTACTGGGAGCCAGTCTGTTCCCCAAACCCCAGGACAAGGACAGAGGTGGTGACTGTCACCCCTGTGGTGACAGAGGCCTGTCATTACCCCTGCCCCTTTGCTATCAGTCCTGGTCACCAGCTCTGGGCCCTGTACCATGCTGGACCCTAATCCTGACAACTACCCTGCAGGACGGTGGTCACCATCCGGCTTTACAGAGGGGGACATGGGCACAGTGAGCTGCCCGAGGTCACCCAGCTGACACAAGGAGGTCACAGTCAGAGCTCAAGTGGGGCTGCTGCCCAAACCACCCCCTTCCCACCATTCATCACAGCCATGCCTTAGAGACACACACATCCATTCTGACACGGGGCGGGGGGACTCGGCCCGCACAATCTCGGGGCACCCCCACAGTGCCCTGGGTAGTATGGCATGTGCCTCCCTCCCATGGTGTGCTGGGGACAGTCTCACCTCTGAGCCACGGTCCACATTGACCCCTCCCAGCGGGAGCACCCTCGCCACGCCTTATTTCTTACCAGGAGGACTGCTGCCATCCGGGCCGGGCAGTTCTCAGGTACGGCAGCCACTTCACAGCCCCAATTGCTGCCCCCACACCCCATAAATGCCAGCAGCATCCTGTTACTGTGACAACCAAAAATGTCCCTGTGCATTTCCAAATGCCCCAGGTGCAGACACCTTCAGTGCCCAGCTCAGGCCTCACTTCCTTCTGGAAGCTTCCCCATCCCCTTCTTGTCGCAGAGACCACCCCCCTCCCTGCTCAGGGCCCCAAATTCAGCATCTCCTGGGTGAGCCTCATCTTCCCACTTGGTGCAGAAATGCTCTGCCCGGAAACAGGGTTCCCAGAGATCAGAATCACGGGGACGGCGCCTCACACTGAAGATTCAGAGTCAGGGTCCGCAGCAGCCAGGTGGTTAAAAAAGGGATGGCCGGGGTGAGCCCAGTGGCGCAGCGGTTAAGTTTGCACACTCTTCTTCAGCTGCCCAGGTTTAGCCGGTTTGGATCCCGGGTACGGACATGGCACCGCTTGGCAAAAGCCATGCTGTGGTAGGCGTCCCACATATAAAGTAGAGGAAGATGGGCACAGATGTTAGCTCAGGGCCAGTTCTCCTCGGCAAAAAGAGGAGGATTGGCAGCAGTTAGCTCAGGGCTAATCTTCCTCAAAAAAAAAGAAGGGATGGCCTCCCCTGGCCTCTCTGACCCTGGCCGTCACCTTCTTCAGGGACACACAGTCATCCCCCTCCCCCACTCCCCAGCATGTCCGCACCCAGGATTGGGTAGATTACATAGAATGGAGTGTCTGAAGGAAGCCACATTTTGAGTTTGTGTTGTCTCTGGAGGTCAGGCAGGAGACAGAGCTCTGAGTCCCTCCGCACCGCCCCCGCCCCCGCCCTCGCCTTAATCACCACTAAGGAGGTCAGATGACCAGCTGCCCCTCTGGCCTGGGCTCCCTAGATGCTGAGATTAAGAGCTTGGATTAAGGACGGACACATTCCTGGTATCTTAGAGCCCCAGCAACGCGTGTGTGTGTGTGCGCGTGTGTGTGTGCGCCCCTAGGCACACAAGTGTACACAGCCAAGCGCTTTCAGGGGCATTCCTGGGTGTGCGTGCAGGTACACTCGTGTGAGTACATCTGCAGGTCGTCTCAGGTGCCTGTGTGGGTCTGGGCATGTCTGCGTGAGGACACGGGCTAGGTCTCTGTGAATGGTCCATGTGCATGGGGGGGGGGGGGGGGGTGTGTGTCCCTGTCCCTGTGGGCCCGTGTGTGTTCAGGTGTGAACATCGGTCTGTGTCTCCACATGTGTGCACAGGACAAGGGTGTGAGCCCAGGTCTGCGTGCTCCTTCATGGACACAAATGGGTCTGCACATGCGCACATTTCTACGTGTGCATCAACCCTCCTGAGGTAGGGAGAGTGTCTCCCAGCTTCTTCCACTCTCCTTCCAGGGGCTGCTAACATCCACAGCCACCCAAGGTGTTGGGAGCAAGCCCCCTACAGCTGAGAAAGGGGACAGACAGCAATTCGGGGACTCCTGATTCCTCCTGGCCTAGCCTCACACCTGAGCCACTAAAACAGCTGAAGAGAGAGGAACAGGCACAAACGTCCTTCCCTACGCGGACACCCCGGCCCCCAGGCAGCGGCACAAACCCAGCAACACACCATCACACCCACGTGCACACACAACCCAGCCCCTCGCACAAACCACAGTCCTCCACAGAAACACAGCCACAGCTGTCCCCTGGCTCAGCGACAGCCTCGCAGACCATCGGCGAACACAGAGCTGGAGCCCTTCCGGATAGGAGATGGCCCCCAACAAGCCTCCCAGCCCCCCGCCTCACAGGAGAACAGGATTCCGCCAAGGCAGGGCTCAGCTTCCGGAAGCCGCCCAGGGCCACAGCCCGCGGAGCTGTTCTGCCTCTCACTGCTGGGGGACCCTGCACAGCCACGCTCTTTGCGCTCAGGGTCCTCATCTGAACACCAGGGTGATGGGCTGACTTCCAGTGGCTCTACAGCCCTCGAAACCACGCTTCAGGAGGAGCAGGTGAAGGGAATGGCAGTTCCGGGCCCAGAGGGCGAGGAGTAAGGAAGAGTCCCTCTAGCCGCGGCCCTAAGCAGCCCCTGGGCCCTTGAGACCCTGTCCCCCAGGGGACTCCTTGGGTCCTGGCCTCACTAAGTGGCAGCCAGGAAGACGAGATGTTCCAACCAGACAGGCAGTGAGTGAAGCAGAGGCCTCTGGGGAACCCGAGCAGGAGGGAGAGGGAGGGGAGGGGGGCAGCAAGCAGACAGGGGAGGAGGAGGAGGAGGAGGAGGAGGAGCAGGAGGAGGAGTAGGAGGAGGAGGTGGGGAGGAGGGCTGCCGGGGTGGGAGGTGGATGGCAGAGGGGAGGCTCTCTCATCACCAAGCCTGAGCCTCGGAAAGCCCACAGTCCACCTTCCAGAAAGGTGGAGTCCAAAAGGACCCAGTACGCGCCTCGGCTAAACGAGGCAGGCAGGCTGTGTCCCTCACACCCATTGCTCCCCAGCGCCAGCCTCCACTCTCCTTTTCTCCGAGCTTGGGGATCACAGGAGCAGGGGGCTGGGGAGAAAGGACAAGGTGTGACAACAAGGGAGAACTGGAAGTAAAACAGATTGAGGATGTGCAAAAGCACAGAAAGGAAACAATGCAGCAGCATCAGAATTGGGAAAATGAAACAAAGTAACATGTGAGGGCTAAACAGGGAGATGATGTAATGTGGGCGTGGGGGCTGCAACAATGTATCCAAGTGAGGGCTCCCAGGAGGAGGTAACAATGATCCCGTGGGCAACCAGATACCAGGAAGCACTGTCCCGCAAGGGGTTTAGTAAAGAATCCTAACGTGTAGAAGAAGACAAGTGCCTGAGAATCTAGAAGAGGTAGGCAGGAGAGAAGTTGGGAGCTGGGAGGAGAGGTCGGTAGGTAAAGGGTTCCCAGAGGAGGGGACATCTGTGCTGGGTTTTGGAGGATGAGTAGGAGTTCACGGCGAATGGACCAGCCCATGGAGAGCGAACAGCACGTGGGTAGACATGAAGGCAGGTGAGACAATGGTGTGCTCTGCACCCAGGGAATAGCCAGAAATCTTGGGTGGTAGCAGTGGGGGGGGGGGGGGGTGGGTACAGGGTGAAGGGATGAGGCTGAAGAAGTACCTTGAATGCACTGATAGGAATCAATTTGGCATAGAGTCTTGTGCATGAGGCCAGCTGGGGCTGGGTCAGGGAAGGCTTCCTGGGGGAGGTGGGTGGGAGCTGGGCCTGCAGTCTGGGCAGAAGAGAGACAGGAAAAGAGAAGAAACACGGTACACGGGATGGTGCCCTGCCTAGGAGTCAGGAGACAGAGTTCTTAGTCCCAGCTCAGCCACCAACCTGCTGTTTTACTTTGGGCAAGCACTGTACCTCTCTGAGCGTCCATTTCCTCATATACAAAATAAGAAGGCTGAACTACCAGATCTCAGAAGATCCTCGTTATGACTAGAAATCACTCCTTTGGCCTCAGTTTCCCCTTCAGGACAATGAACAATTTGGATAAGAGTGCTTCCGAGGGTCCTTCTAGCTGAAATCATCTTCTGCCCTCTGATCTTCCCCAGCCTGGGCTGGCCGCAGCCCACGGCCCAACCTGGACAGAAAACACGCTGCAGAGAACAGCTGCTCGTGGAGGCCGAGAGCCGCCAAGCCTGGGCCAGGGCCTCCCCGACGGCAGCCACAAAGGTCCAGGCACCTAGCAAGACCTGACTGGCCTTAAAGGCATCCTCTCAGGGCACCACACTTTACAGTTTGCAATGCACGAGGCAGCACGGAGCAGTCTCGTGTACCAGACAGGACTCTGAGGCCAGGCTGCAGGGGTTCAAATCCTAGTGTACCACTTACTAGCTCTGTGACCTTGGACAAGCTATTTAACCGCTCTGTGCCTCAATCTTCTCTTTTGTGAAATCAAGGTAATAATGATGTCTCCTTCATAAAGCTGTTGTGAGGATTACCTGAGTTTTTATATATAAGGCATCTGGCAGAGTATCGTGCACAAGGCAGGCAGAATTCAACATTAACGTCATTGCGTTCATGCTCTCATTAGCATCCCATGCCAGCCCCTCAGGGCAGCGGGGCCGCACTCACTTTACAGACCAACATCCTCTTCCTGCAGAGTGGAACCCAAATGCCTTGGTCTGGACTCAAAGCCCACCTTGTGAGCCACTGGGCTCTTCCACGCCAAGGCTCTGTGGTGTTCATGTTCAGCCCCAGGGCACCCCATGGCACAGGCCAGGCACCCAGGAGGTGCCCATGAAAGTCTGTTAAATGCAAGAAACAATACATTCCCATTAGAAACAGTGACCCCTACAGCGATGGCTCTTCCAGCCCAAAGAGAGGCATGTTCCCCCTCCACACACGGCTCCCTCCCCTGGTTGGGAATGCTGCTTTGGACCACACGTGACTTCCAACATACCATGACCTTTCACCTCTGAGCCTCTGTCCACCCTGGTCCCTCTGCCTATCAATGTGCTGTCATCCTTTAAGGCCTGGTACAAAAGCCTCCTCCTCCACGGAGCCCTCCCTAATTCTCCAGAGCCAAAACCAACCTCTCACTCCCCCGACTCACTCCCTTGGCCCTTCTCCTGTGCTGGCTCTCTCACCCAACCGGGAGCTGCCTGAGGTCAGAGATGGGGTTGAGGCCCCTCAGGGGTCCCGAGTACCTAGGAAAGGCCAGACACAGAGGGGGCATCAGTCCACAGTGGCTGAAGTGACTGGCAGCCCGTCAGTAGCACAGGAGGGACAAGGACAGGGTTCTGTACTGCCTGCCCAATGCTTCCTCCACCCACGACACCAGACTCCGGGTCCCGCCCCCGGCGGCCCGGATTTGACTGATCACGTCCCCGCCTCTGGGAAGAGAAGTGGTGCTCAGCGTGATGGGCAAGGAAAGGGATACCCCCACCCTGGCCCGAGAGGAACCAAAGACAGGCCACGTGAAGGTCACAGGCCCCCCAACTTCCCCAGCCCCGCAGGCCTGCCCCCTCCCAGCGGGGCCGCCCCAGCTCAGGCCCTGTCTCTCTGGCCTCAGGTCTTTCTGAGAGTTCCTCAAATATGAAAACCGTGGGGGCCTCTGGGTCACCGGGCCCAACCTCCCCATTTTACAGATGTGCAAGTGGAGGCCCAGAGGGAGAAAAGCTGCCCACGGTCACTCGACAAGCCAACAGCAGACTCACCTCTGAGACATGACGATCCTACGGAAAGTCTAAGAACTCAAACAAGCAAAATAAAGGCAGCCACCCAGCAGCAGCGTCCTTGGAACCAGCTGCTCCTCCCCCCACTACTCCTCACCCCAGCTAGTAAGTGAGGCGTCACTGGCCAGTGGACAGAGGAGGAGTGAGGCCGAGTCAAGGAGGCACTGGCCCAGGCTCACCCCGCGTCTGTGGGAGACCTGGGATTCGAACCCACCCCGGAGCGGCCAGCAGGGCTTCCCTTCCTGCTTCTCTTCAGTGCCCCCCCAGAAACGTCACACAGGCACAACACACCCACCATGAACACCCCCCCCACCCAAGCGAGGCTCACTGACAAGACGCAGGACACACGCAAGATGCACCTGCACACCCACAGCCCCCAGCACGGGGCCCTGCATACTGCTGGTGCTCAATAAATGTTTGCAGAATGAATGAGTCAAGCGAAAGACAGACCTCCGTGCACGAGCAGACAGAGCCACATTCCTCTGCCAAAAGCCCCCGACAACACGGCATCTCAAGAAGCACAGGCTCCAGCTGCTGCGCACCGCCCCACCCGGGGCACGCAACCTCATCACCTGGACCTCTGCGTCCCCATCTGTAAAATGGAGTAACAACACCTGCCTCATGGGGCCATGGGAGGAGCAACTGGAACCAAGCATGTTAAGCAGCTAGAAGTGTGCCTGATCCACAGCACATGCTCTGGAAGTACTGGTCGTCACCATCATCGTCATTGTCATCGTCTGTGCCTGGCTCCCCAGCCCAGGGAGCCTCTTGAGGGCAGGAGCCAGGTGGAATTCAGCTGCAGACTCCCCCACCACCCCCTCAACAGGAGCCTGGCCCTAGAGGGTGGCAGTAAACACACGGTGGGGCAGTGAAGGCCTGGGACAGCCGTGGGCCACCACGCCCCAGCCGTGGGCCCTGGAGAGGGTGGCAGGCTATGGGTTCCACCAGGCGCCCCGAGAAGCAAGACTATCCTTTACTCCCAGCATAGCAGCCCCCAGCTCCCTGGAAGCCTTGCCCGCTGAGTCCCTGCAGCCCCACATGGCCCCCCAAACCCAAGCCTGGGGGGCGGGGAGACAGGCCTAATGAGCCACCGCAGCCCCCTGGTGCCCGCAGTCAAATTGGCAATCAGTTTGCTGCAATTAATTTCCCAGATCTCGCTAGTGATTGATTCTAAATTACCCTTATTAAAGTCTGGGCTGGCAAGCAGGGCTGGGGGGTGGAGGGGAGTAGGGAGGATAAGTGGTGGACCTGGCTGGCAGTGCAGGGGTGCAGAGAGCTCTAGGAGGGCCTGGGCGGAGGCTGACCCCAGGGGGAAGCAAGCCCATACCCAGTCCAGAAGCAGGATGCAGGCCCTAATCAGCATGATCCCCCTCCCCCCACAAAAAAACACCTTGGCCCTGAAGGGGTGGGATGATGAGGTCAGCAATGGGGCACACAGAACTCCAAAGCGGACAAACGGGCAAGTGAACACGCAGCTCCACCAGCACCCGGCTGTGTGAGCTCTGGCAGGTGGCCTAACATCTCTGAGCCTTCTTCTAAATGAGGGGAATGCCACAGCCTCCAACAGGGGTCGGAAGGCACAATGAGACGCCTAAGGCAGGAGAACCAGCCCCAATCCTCAGGCATGGCCCCGGGCCGCCTCTGGGCTTCAGGGTTCCCATCTGGGAGACAGCAGACAGTGTGGCTGATCCTCTCCTTGGCTCTCCCACCCTGGAGGTCCTGTGCAAACATCAACCTGCTCAAGGCCATGACCCATGTGAGGAACAGAACACAGCCGGGGGCTGCCCCGCTGGGAAGAAAATGGAAAGAACCTGGTGTCACCATGTCCTGGGCTGAGGCTGTGAACAGCGAGGTCTCTCCAGGGTCCCAGGACTGGAAGGGCCTAAGGGTCATCGGGTCCAACCCTCTGCCTCCAGACTGACCTGCAGGCTGCCCAGGGCTCCAGACCACCAAATTCCCCACAACCTCTGCACACGAGGCCCCGGGAGGTGCTTCCTGTGATCTGGCCCCAATCCTGCCTGCTCCAGCTGGGACTCTTGGCCGGAGTTCTCCCTTGTAGGGAACCCCCCACCCAGAATCTGCTCTGGGTCATTCACGATCTTTCAAACTTGATTCCCACACTCTCCGAGGGAAAGCCCTATCCCCATTCCCAAAAAGCCATTCCTCAGTGAGACGGAGCGAGGAGCAGGAAAAGAGTGAAACCGAAGCAGGTGAACAGAGACATTGACGTTTGCAGGAGCAGCCACTCCCTCTCAGCCGCTCCGTTATCTCATCTTGTTAGATCCCAAACAACTCTGAGGCAGAGGGATTCTCAGCTCATGTGAAAGGAGAGGAGACAGAGGCTCAGAGAGGTGAAGCGAACTTGCCAAGATCACACAGCAAGAAACTGGCGGAACCAGGATTTCAACCCTGGTCCAGTTGGCTCCAAGGCCCCTGCTCCTTCTGCGACCTCAAGTTGCACCCTCAGGTTTGGAAACCCCAAAACAGACATAGTACCAAGGCCTGGGTGGGGACCCAGGGTGGGAAGAAAGACGGCTGGGGCGTGGAGGCTGCATGACCCTCCCCACCTGGTATAAAAGGCCAGCGGAGGCGGTCCCTGCCCCCTACCCTCACCAGCCAGGTAGCAAAGGGGCCAGACCATTTGTCAGGGGCCACCCCGCCCTCATCCCCCAGCTGGGCCCTCAGCCACTGGCGCTCAGACTCCCCCTGCAATCACGGCTTCCTGTTTGGCGCTGAGACTGGGCCTGGTCAGTGGGGGAGGGGAGCGGCCGCCCCTCTGGCCAGGGCCTGCTCTGGAAGGAGGGGGGCCGGAAGCGAAGGCCACCCGGCCTCCTGGGATCCTGGGAGGCTGGGAGCCAAAGCAAGGGAGGGCAGTCAACAAATATTTACCAGGCGCTGGCCTCGTGTCCCCGGGATGTGGGGGAACGTTAGGGAACAGCAAGCCAAGCCAGGTGGTCCAGGACCCGCCCAGACCCTGCTCCCCGCTGGGGTGGGCATGGGGGGTGTAGCAAGGGGCAGGGCCCCGGGACAGCTCCAGGCTCTGGCCACCCTGCCCCCCCCACGCCCCAGACACAAAATCACAGGGCTCCAAGCAGCTGGGCCGGAGCCCAGGCCACAGGGCCTCCTTCCCACCCAGACGTGGTGGCCGCGCCTCGGCACTCAGACCGCAGGCCCGCCCCACGCGGCCCCCTGGCGCCTCCCGCCCACGGGCACACGCCTGGGACCTGGCAGGACTCTGCCAGCCTCACTGTCCCCTCAGCCCACCTCCACAGCAGAGAACACAAAGCCCCAGCCTGGGCTCCAAAGCTCACAGTCCTGGCTTCCCTCCTTCCTCCATTCCTTCACCCTTCATTCACTCACATCATTCATTCACACCATTCTGTTCTGAGCCAGGCACAAAGGCGGCCTTGGGGGTTCAGCAAAGAACAAGGCATCCACAGAGCCTGCCCTGGGGCCTCATGGCCTATCAAGAATGCATTTGGACACTTCTGCTGACTGCTGTGTGACCTCCACCAAGTCACTCCCCCTCTCTGAGCCTCAGTCACTGAGACCAGAGAGAACTTGAGGTGCAAAGGGGCCAGGACTCAGGAATGGGGCGAGATGTAGATGTGGGCTCCACACGACAACTTCAGGGGGGATTAAAGGCAGGCCCAGTCACCTACACAGAGAGTGAGCCCCAACACTGGGGGCCTCCCGCACGTGTCCACGGGGAATGGCGGCTGTTTAGACCCCTCTCATCCTGGGCTTCTAAATCTTTCCCTTCTCCTGCGCCATGATCACGTGACCCAGACACAAGCTCCTGCTGCCCCCCAATCCTGCTGACAGCCCTGCAGTTCACAAGGCTCTCCTGCCATCCATCCCAGGGGCCCCCAGAACAGGCCGCCGGACAGACGACAGGCGCTGAGGCAGCATGGGAGCAAGGGCTCCAGGGCCAGGCCCCTTCCCAGACCTGCAACATGTGGTAGCCACCCACCTCCAAGGCTACCTTGAAATTAAATAAAAGATAAGGGACACGCCCACCCCAGAGCCTGGCACAGAGCAGGCGCTTACGAAACAGCAGGTGATGGGGGCATAAGAGGGGGAATTGGGAGGCCCCGAGAGGTGAAGTAATTTGCCCGAGATCACACAGCAAGAGGGAGTGAAGTCAGGGCTGCAGCCCAGTTCCATTAGCTGCCAGGCCCTGGCTCAACCCAGCTCTGTCACTTCCAGCTGTGTGACCTTGCACAAGTCAGTCAGCCTCTCTGTGCCTCAGTTTCCTCACCTGTAAAATGGGGGTTCCAATCATCCTACCTCCAAGGATTATCACGAGGATTCAATGAGCCAACGCGGATCAAGCACCTCGGGCCTGGCTCTCGGCTGGCCTGCGGCTTCCATCACCCGGCTCTCGGAGGGGCGGTGCCTGCTTCCAAAGGACAGCCGCACCCCTGTAGGCTGGCGGGGCAAGACTCCAGCGCTCGCCGCCCCAGGGCCTCGGCCTCGGCCTGCGCCAGCCTCTCGGACTCCTGGTGCAGCCCCTTCTAGAACGACCCATCCCTCGCCCACAGCAGCCCTGGGGGAAGGTCCCAGCTCCACCGGGAGGGGCAGGTGGGACAGCCCGGCTTCTGGGGGGGAGCTCTGTCGAGACCCCCTTCCCTTCCGGAGGCCCCCTCCACCCACCTCGCTGCCACCTCAGCATCTTCCAGAGCCCAGGCCCATGGCTCCCCATCCCAGGGACCCCAGACCCCAAACCCACGAAGTGGGAGGAGCCATTTGTTTTCAAAAGGCTGGATGAACAGCTGCTTTCTCCAGCAGAGCCCACCTCCACACCAAGCCCAACGGGGCGGGGGTGGGGCAAGAAGCACTGAATTTGCAGCTGGAGGCACTGTGCTGCTCCCCAGGGAGCAGAGGGCACCAGGTTCAACCCCAACCCTGCCATGAGGGTGCTGTCACCCCCAATTACAGTCCTGGAAGTCAAGTATTTGTCCCCAGTGGACAGGTAAGAAAGCTGAGGGACGGGGCAGGCTACAGCTTGCTCAGTGTCACACGGTGACCACTGTTATAGCTTAGCTCAAAACCTCCTCCTCCAGGCAGCCTTCCCTGAGCCCTCCAGGCTCCCTTCTGGAAAGGCCCTATCTCCCGGGGGCTCACTCCAAGGCAGGCTCAGTCTACCAGGGAGCTCATTTTCTCATCACAACATCCCTGTGAGGCTGGCCCCGTCACTGCTCCCATGTGACAGGGGAGGAAGTTGAAACAGAGAAGTTCCTTACCCAAAGGCACACAGCAGGTGTTGGTCCCCGGAGCCCACCCTGGGGGCTAACAGGCAGCAGAGCCCCATGGTGTCCCTGTGTCAGGGCCTGGCCTGGAACCGCCTAGGGGTCCCCAACTTTTCATTTCTACAGTGAAGATAATCGTGCCCTGGGAACCCAACGTTCCCAGTCAACTGGAATGGCTGGAGGGCAGAGGAGGAGGGAGTTCCTGGATGCTGGAAATCGTGGGGGTGGGGAGAGAGCAGGAACCAGCAGGCCTGGGGGTCCCTCACCCTTCCACTCCCCAGCCCTACATTCCCAACCACAGAATGGCAACCATGTAAAGGAACAAGAAATCAGCCTTTCTTGAGTGCTGACTATGTGCCAGGCATCGTGCTAAAAGCTTTCCATATTAACCCCTTTTGCTCTCCTATTCTCCCCATTTTACAGAGATAAGCACGAAGGCACAGAGAGGTTAAGCCACTTTCACAAGGTCACACAGTGACAAAGCAGCGAACTCCCATCATTGGGAGAATGCAAACAAAACTAAGTGACACCTAAAATCTCTCCCAGCCCTGAGCTTTCAAAGAATATGTGCCAGAGCTAAAATTTCCAGGAGCCCCACACTCCAAGCCTTTCTGGGCGGTGACATAAGTACAGCAGCTGAGATGGCCCCAAGGGCAGGTGTCCCTCAGAGTTGTAGTCCCATACTGTCTCAGGAGGGAGGACTCCCCAGATCAGACGCCAGACACACCCCCCCCAACTTACCAGCCACAGCACGAATGAGACCTGCCACCCCCACTGAGGCCACTCCCACACACGCACTGCCTTTCCAGCGGGTGGGCAGACCTACGGGTCAGCCTGTCCCTCCCCCACCCTGAGCCAGCCACTGCCCATCCCAGTGATGTCCTTACAGGACCCCTGCACAGAGGCCATTCCTGGAGCCATCCTGGCTGGGGCTCTTCTGGTCTAACCTCTGTCCTCCTTGCTCTGTTGTGGCACCGCTGGCATTAACCCTCCACACCCCAGGCCAGACGAGGTGATGCCCCTCCTGGACAGCCTGCCCCTGGGAAGGTGTGAGGCCTGGAGACGGACTCCCCCGCCTCCCCTGAGCCCCACCTCTCCTCTCTGCCACGTCAGCCGGCCATCTCAGCCTCCAAGCTCAGATCCCAGGGGTTTATCTGCCACCCAGGACTAGGGGTGAGCCACACCCACGCTCCCTCGCCCTGAGATGGGGGGCACGCTGCCTCCCTGAGGCCCCACAGTGCACCTGGGCAGCACGTCTCATGCTCTCATTTAATTCCTCCCACCCCCTCAGGAGCAGAAATTCTGAGCCTTGTTTTATGCAGTTCAGTGAGGGACGTGACTTGCCCAGGGTCACACAGCTCAAGACCCCTGTCTGGCTGCCAAGTGGAAAGCATCATATCCCCAGCCCCTTTCACTCATCTGCACACCGGTTACTGAGTTCCTTCTGTGTATGGGCGCCCACATGGCCTCGTTCCATCCCTGAGGAGGGTGTCATGAGCCCCATTCTGCAGGCTCAGCAGGGTGCCACGACCTGCCCACGGTCACATCACAAATTAGTGGCAGTCGCAGCATTTGAACCCAAGGCTGTGTGATTTCTGAGCCTTTGATTTCAAAGATGGTCTTGCAGAAATGTGGCTGAGAAAGTGACCCAGCTGCTAGGATGAGCTGGGTCCCTGTCCCTCCCAGGGACCTCCTCTCCTCACTCCACCGGGGCGAGAACCAGGGACAAGGCATCCAGCCCACCAGGCCCGGCACTCCCCCGTCCCCCGGCTCACAGCCTCCAGGTGGAGAAGGCTGATGTCGAGAAGCAACCTCGGAGGCGCCTGTCCGCCTCCCATTGTACAGACTGGCCGGCTGAGGCCCAAGGAGGCCTGCAAGGTGGGCACCTGGTCCTTTCCAGCCTGGGGAATGGGGGACAGGCATAGCTCCTAGAACCAACCAGGGAGATTGGGCCTAGAAACCCGCAGCTCAGCCCCAGTGCAGGCTCCGGGCACGTCCCCACTAGGGAACTCCCTTGGGCCCTGGGTCCCTCAAAGGTGGGAGGTGCCCCTGCCTCCCTGTACCCTCCTCCTCCTGCTGCCCTGATGGAGCTGGGACTCAGCTCAACCCCATGGCTGCTTCGGTCACTCAAAGGGACACTCAGGGGTCACTTCACACACACACACTCACCTCTGTCTGCACACACTCGGCCCCCTCGGGGGTACATGCCCCTGCACAGGATTCCCCATGTGGCTGCATGCACATGCATGCCCACGCCTGCGCGCGCACACACACACACACACACACACTCTCCCATGGGTCCCAGCACACGCCCACCACAGAGGTCTCTCCCACACACACACTCACCCCTGCAGGCACACACAGCCATGGCCAGCAGTCACCCAGCCCCATTGCTGGTACCCACCATGCACAATGGGTCACTCTCCACACAGGTAGGGATGGTGGTACCCACCCATGTGGTGGACTGACCTCATCCCTCATCCTTCACAGGTACATACCCCACAGGACCCCACAGCCTTCGCTGAGGTGGAGACACACACACACAGGGTCACCCTCACTCACCCCCTCAGGTCACCTTCACACAAGTCAACCTCACCCCTCCCCCGCTCCGGGCCCCCATGCTGCCCTCCCCACAGCGACCCTCGGAGGAACCAAACGCACACCCTCCCCCAGCAGAAGGAACCGACCCAATTCCCTAGAAGTGGCCACGGGCTGGGCACACCCACGAAGCCAAAGCCACGTTCACTCCGGACCCAAGACACACCCAGCCCGGGCCCCGCGCCGGCGACCCCCAGCCGGCCTGCAGGGCCTCCCCGCGCCTCTCAGCCAGGGCAGCGGACCCCGCTCGGCCCGGGGACACGGATTCCCGGAGCCACGGGGGAGGGGAGCGCCGTGCTGACGACCGCCCGGGCCTCCCTCCGGGGAGGGGTCCCAAAAGGAAGGGGAAATGAACCCCCAGAAGGCGACAGCGGCGGGGGCGGCCTTCCCCACCGATGCCAGCAAGGGGGGGCGCCCCAGAGGGCAGGGCACGGAGGAGGGGCGCCCGGGGAGGGCCGGGGAGGCAGTGGAGGAGGGGCCCCGGGATGGAGCGGGGGTCCCGGGGCCGGGGAAGGCACCCCGTGCCGGGAGGGAGCGGGGTCCCGGCGGCGACACTCACCCCCGCGGCGCGCCCCGCCAGCAGCAGCAGCAGCAGCAGCGGAGGCAGGAGCAGCCCGCGGGCCCCGGGCCCGGCCGCCCTCCCGGCCCCGGCGGAGGCTCCAGGGGCGGCCCGGGCGCGGCGCGGTGGCCCCGGCTTCATGGCGGCGGCGGCGGCGGCGGGCGCCTTTGTTCCG
>NC_060271.1:25605647-25622187 GCF_021613505.1 Equus quagga | reverse complement strand
GCCCGCCGCCGGGCGACCCGGGACAAGTGGCCTGCCTCGCGGAGCCTCCGTCTGGAGACAGGGATCCCGCCGCACGTGCCTCCTCGGGCAGTCGCCAGTCGCGGGGGAATCCGCGGAGGGGGGCGCGGGGGGACACGGGCTCTTTGAGGGTCTGAGCAGGTGGGTCCCATTCGTGTGATCCTTAGTAGCCCCCCCGCGAAGGGCCCTGTTCTCCTGGCGCTTCCGGGACTGTCACCCCGCCGCTCCCCAGCCAGGCTACGGAGGGGGCCACAGGTCACCCAAGTCCACAGGCCTTGATGTCTCCAGGACACGGAGGGGCTGTGTGACCTCAGACCAGGCGCAGACCTCTCTGGGCCTCCGTCTCCCCTCTGCACACCGGGGGTGTCGACTTCTGGGCCCTGTCACTGGGTCTGCCGAGGAAAAGCTGGGCAGACCTGGAGTGGTGCTGCATACCCACCAGCTGTGTGACGTCAGGCAAGGTGCCCAGCTCTCTGAGACCCAGACTCCTCACAGTAGGATGGAGCCCCCAGCATCCAGTGCAGGCAGGTGCAGAGGTGTGTCCCCAAGTGGCGGTGTCCTGCCCTGGCCGGCTTCACCTCGTGGTCATCGTGCCTTTGCCTCTATTGCCATGACTTGACTTGTTCCGAGTCTCCCGCCACCAGCGCCTGACCTCCAGGAGGGCCGGAGTTTGGGTCAAATTGTTCAGGGCTGTGTCCCCAGCGCTAGCACAGGGCTTGGCGCAGAGTGGGTGCTCGAGACAGACTTGTTGAATCAGTGAATGTGTCTCCCAGTCACCTGAGCTCAGCCCCCTCCCAGATGTTTTGAGGGGAGAAGGGGTGAATATTTGGGGCATGGCGCCAAGTGCTGGCTGATTCTGTCATTCCAGCCTCTCAGCGACCCCAGGAAGCAGGTTCTGTCAATATCTCCACTTCCTAGGTGGGAAACTGAGGCCCCGAGAGGGGAGGTTATTTGCGGATGACGGCAGGCTGGAAGTCTGTGCCCTCAGCCCCTGTGTCCCGCACCCAGCGCAGGGCCTGCCGTCAGCAAATGGGAACTGAAATGAGCTGAAGCTGGAACAAATCCCCAAGGGAAAGGGAACCGAAACCAGGACGAATGGCGCCAACAGGGGAGAGTGCTGGGGTGGGCCCCGAGGAACAGACTCTGGGGCACCAGCCATGGTTTGGGGGTGAGGGGGGCCCAGACTTGTCCTTCCGGGCCCTTGAGAAGAGGCCCAGAGGACAAACGTCAGCTCAGCATAAGATGGAGCTGAATTGGAAGGTGTTTCCTGAGAGGGAGTGAGGGCCCCGTCCCTAAAGGGTATGTAAAGCCAGGCCAGCTGCCCTTTGGCAGAGCTCCTGGAGAGGAAGGGACAGAAGCTTTCCAACTCTGATATTCAAAAATCTCTAGGAATTCTGAGGTCCCAGCCTCTGGAAATCCCATTCCCAAATCTTTAGGAATTCCAACCCTTGGGTACCATGGAGAGATGGGTGGAGGGGGCCGACGGGGCCTGGGAGATGGGGAGTTGGTTCTAGCTGAGGAAGCACAGCTTGGAGTTGGAGAGCTCCGGCTGTGGGTTGGGCAAATACCTGGGTTCAAATCTGGGTTCTGCCAGTTAGGAGCTGTGTGACATTGGATGAGTAACTTTACCTCTCTGAGTCTCAGTTTCCCAACTGTAATATGGAAATAATGACCACACAGGGTCATTCATTCGTTCATTCATTCAGTCATTCTCCAGATATAAATTGAGTACCCGTGTGTGCCAGGCCCAGTGCCAGGTGCCCGGTTGAGAAGACTAAATGGGCTCTTCCTTGCCACTGTACCGGGGGTTCAGTAAAGGTGGCTGGGGTGATGCTTGCAAGGTAAGGGACCCGTATGTAGGGACGGCTGCCTCCCAGAGGGGCTGCCGTAGACCCAGGGAACAGATGGTTGTTTGGAGCTCCCAAAGGCAGAGTTAGGGCCAACAGGGTTAGGGTGGGGGTTACAAGAAGCCAGATGTCAGCTCAGTGTGAGGAAGGACTTTTGAACTTTTGACCACAGATGGCAGTGGCTACTCTGATAGGTAGTGAGTACTCTGTCTTAGGAAGCATGCAAGGCTCAGAAAACTAGCTCTCAGCAAGGCCGTTAGGACAGTCTCTGTGCAGCAGGGGGACAGTGAGCAGGGCCCATCTTCAGCAGTTCCGGCCAGTTCTGAGCCTTCTGGAAGCAACAGCCCCTCTTCCCTGACATCTGAGGAGACGGGGGGCGCGGGCAGGATCTGTGGGCTGGGCAGGCTGGGAGCGCCACCTGCTGCTCCTGGAAGATACTGATCACAGCTGGAACGGAGCCTGGTCTGGGCCCCGCGGGTCACAGAGGCCTGCGCTCCCCAGCACCTCCCCTGCCCACCTGTGCCACATCCTGGCCTCTCAGGGTCTCCCCACACCTGCCGTCACACTCCCCTCGGAGCACAATCCCCATGGCCCACTTGGCCCCTCTGGGGAGCCTTCCTGACTCCCTCGGGCGGGGCTGACCCCACCCCTGCCCAGCCCCCTGGAAAAGCCCCATCCTTGCGCCCCCGCCCTGCTTTCGGTCTCCACTGTCTGTCCCCCAGAAGTGGGGCCCCTCAGTATCCCCAGGCGACAATAATGACACCCCAGCAGAGCTGACTCTGTGCTGGGCTCTGCTCTACGAAGCGCGCACTGACATTATCCCCATTTCACCAAGGACAAACCAAGGCACAAGAGGAGTGAGGAGCGTGCCCGAGGTCACACAGCTTTGTAAGTGAGACCTCAGATCCTGACACAGGCTCTTAAGAGTTCAGTGTCATGCGAGGTGCAGAGGTGTGTCGGGAAGCGGTTGATGAATGAATTAAAGAGTCAGAAAGGGCATACATACTGTCACATGGACATGACCAATCCGGGGACACAGATGAGCCTGGAGCCAACCCGGCCCAGAAGGCATGCCTCACCACCCCACCGACCGCCCTGCCCCATCAGGCCTTTCTCTGCCCTTGGCTGTTCTCCTGGTCCAATAAGTCAGCCAAGCGGCCAGCATCTCTGAGCTCCACGCTGGAGCCGCCCTATTCAGAGGTACAGCTCAGGACCCGTCACACAGTAGGGTCTAGTAATCACTCCCCGACTCCACCCGCCCTGAGAGTTTGGACTGACCAGACTGGCTCTTTAGAACACAACGTTGCCACGTAACAAGGACAGCCAGGGTCCACGGAGGGCTTACCTTTGCCAGGCACGATTCTGAGCACTTGCTGGAACCGCTCTCTTCTACTCTCCCCACAATCCCGTGACCTGGGGACAGCAAACCCGCTCACTCCCAGGGTTGTTGCTGTGAGGGCCAAATGCGCTGACACTGGGAAGCCCTCCAGGAGGAGCCTGGCGCACGAGGGGCACCACGTGTGTGTTTGCTCCTCATTCGTCCCCATTTCACAGTCGGGGGCCTGGGCTCTGAGAAGTGGGTGACTTGCCCGGGGTCACACAGCCAGGAAGTGGTTGAGCCAAGATGCAGCCCGGGCCAGGTGGGCCGTCCTCTGTGGACATCCGCAGGGGGCCCTTGGGATCCTAGCTGGACCTCCAGCTCAAGGCTGGCAGAGGGCTTGGAAAACAAGTCCTGTCTCCCCGACCCAGCCTCCACCCTGCCCCTCCTCACACACCTGCTCCCATCATGACCTCCAGTCTTGCTCAGGATTCGCGATGAAGGCCGGAGCCCAGCCTCGCTCGTGAGAAATCCGAGTGACTGCAGTCCTGGAGGTCAGGGACAGACTCAGGGACAGAGACAGGATTCTGGCCAGAGGGCTCCTGGTCGAGAGCCCACAGAGGGGACTTAGGGAGGTGCGGAGGGCGGGGCTGGCGGCGGGGGCGCTGGGCCTCCATCTGCGGGGAGCCCCTTGCCCATCCAAGGGGTGCAGCCATGTGAGGGTCTCAAAGGACCAAGGACTGTGCCGCGAGCTTATCGTGAGCCCCCCTGTGTGCTGGGCAGGTCCTTTGGAGAGGAAGCGCGGGTCATGCCCCTGGGCATGCAGCTGCCAGGCACCAGGCTGGGATTCGAAACCAGGCTTCTCCTCGTCTGTGAGCTGGGAGTTTGCCAAGTGCGCAGCCGCAGGGCTCCCCGGGGCCCTCAGGGCCAGCGTGAGTGAGGGGAGGGAGGATGTCCCATTTTGTCTGAGCTGCGGCCCCTCGGGCTGGCCTTGCAGGAGGGAGAGCGGAGGCCCCGGAGACCCCAAGCAGGGCCCCTGGGTGCAGAAACGCTGCAGGGGGAGGGGGACGAGGGGTGGGCACCACTGGAGGGGAGACGAGGGCTCTGGGATCTCCAGCTGGGTGGGCATGAAAACAGGGGTAGGTCCCGGCTCTTTGGGGCCTGAAGCTGACACAATTTGAGGGGAATCACAAATACAAGATTAGCAACAAAGCCTGGGAAGGGGGTTGTGGAGGGGAAGGGCCCTGAAGCTTAAGTTTCATTAATTTTACAGTAAATTTGCCTCTGAGTGGAAGCCCACAGCCCAGCCACCTACCAACGACTGAGTCCGGCAAAGTCAGCCCAGGGACTGGACAGGGAGGGGTTAACACCACTCTGAGGGGTTGGGTGTCCTGGAGGGAACCTAGAAAGGCTTCCTGGTGGTGGTGACATCTCCACGGAGCCATGGCAGGCAGGCATTGGAGAGTGGGTGCTCTGACTTCAGTGGTCACCCTGAGGCTGCGCCCCGCCCAGGAAGAGGGTCTCTGAGGTCTCAAGCTCCAGCAGAGGCTTGGATGAGGCCAAGAACATTCTGGGGGCTTGTTCACTATGACCTAGAATGGACAGAGCATGCGAGGCCTTGTGCTGCTCTCCCCACTGCTCCCACTTCATCTGCCCATTTCCCAAGGGAGGCCCAAGAAGGGGAAGAGACTGGCCCGAGGTCGCACAGTCAGTCTAGAAGCAGACTGGAAACTAGGAGCCAGGCTGCGTCCTCGCCGCCCTGGGGGCTCTTTCCTGCCCACCCCCTTCTCCCAGACCCATTGCCCTATTGTTTGCAGAAGCTCTAGGGGGAGGGCCTGCCCCACAACCAAGACCTCACTCGAGTCCAAGACCCAACCGTGCGGCCCACTCTGGCCAGTCCAAGGTCACGGGCTAAGAAATGGCCGTGGCGGGGAATTGGGGGGCGTCCCGGCCCAGGAGCGGAGTTTGCACACGTGCCTCTTCCCTGTGGCAGCAGGAGGGAAGGGGGACAGGGAGGGGCCGCAGGGATGTGAAGGAGGAGAGGGCAGGGGGAGGATGGAGAGAGGAGGACGCGGAGGGCGCTGCCGGTCCAGGAGCCCCTCCACCGATACAGCCCCGTGCCTGGGAACAAATTGCACGTTTGGAGTCATTTTCCCGGAAGAAAAAAAAGCCTCTCTAAAAATATTCTTTCTTTCTCACCTCATCCTGGGACTGGAGCAGCCCAGCTGGGTGACAACCACGGAAGGGAGCGGAGCACAGGAGAGTGACCTGGAGGTGGGGGTGAGCAAAAGGACTGAGGGGGTGGGGAGGTCCCTTTGCCCCGAGACCTCAGAATCTGAGCAGCATGGCTGTCACTTAGATATTTCACGTGTCCCGCAGCACAGTGACCAGCAGTCTACCCCCACCCTCTAGTTCCGAGGCCCAGCGATGGTCAGGCCACACAGACCCAGGCTCCTCGGGACCTGGCACCCCACTGCAGGAGGTGGCCTTGAGCAAGTAACTGCATTCACGTGGGGCGGGCGCCTGCTCTGTCCCTCCCTGTCCGTGTGGCCCTGAGCAGGTACCTTCCCTCACCCTGGCCTCAGCCTCCTCGTCTGTAAGTGGAGCAGATCTGGGAGGCCCAGCTTCCCTCCCTGCACTGGGCAGGCAGCCCTGGGACGGGGCAGGAGCCAGCAGAGAGTCTGGCCGCCTGGGTCTGCCACTCCCTGGTCGGGGACCTGGGGCCACTTTCCTCCCATGGAAGTTAGAGTGAGTGGCCGCTCCCCCTCCCGGGGTCAAGGGTGGTGAACAACCGGGGCGCACCCAGCTCAGAGCGGGACCCACGGTCACAAGGCAAGTGGCCACCACAGTCGTTCCCTGCTCTGTAGGCTCCAGGCCTGAGGTGAGCGGCCAGGGGACCCTCCGCTGGGACTGACAGTCAGAGGCTGAGCCACCTCTGGAACAGGACAGCTGCGGCCTCCTGGGCGTCCCTGGTCCAGCCCCACCCAGCCCCACATCTCCACCTGGGCTCTGAGGAGCACCCAAAGTCTTCTGGAGCCCTGGGGGGGCCGTGGCTTGGGGGCTGGGGGCGCAGGGGCAGAAACAGGCTCCCCCAGGCCAGCACCGGCTGGGGCCACACGCGCCCCCAGGAGAAATGAGAAACAGGCCCCCCGCTTTCCCGGGGCCGTCCTGGGCTACCCCAGTTCTGTGCTGCGCGTTAGTTATCTGTTGAACATAACGGGTTACCCCCAAACACAGCGGCTTCAAACAACAGTAAACTCGGTGACGTCCGCTGGTTTCTGTGGGAGGAGCCGGGAGAGCCGACCTGCTGGTTCTCAGGAGGTGGCGGTCAGACGTGAGCCAGGGTGCAGCCACCAACGGCTTGATGGCGCCTGGGGACTCTGCTTGCAACCTGCCGAGGAGGACGAGCAAGTTAATTCTGGCCAACGGCAGGAGACCTCATTCCTCGCCGTGGGGACCTGGTCCTAGCGGGTCCCAGAGGGTCATCAAGGATCCTCGCAGGGCCAGCCGGAGGCCCAGCCTCGGAAGCCCCACCTCCACGCTTTTCACAATATCCTATTGTCTCCACGGGTTAGCCCTGTTCCCTGGGGGAGGGGACGACCCAAGGGAGAGAACACCAGGAAGGAGGCCGCTGGGAGGCCGGCTCCACATGCGGGAATAATTCAGCGCAGCCGCTTTCCTGCTTGAGAGTCCCCATCTGGAGGGTAAATTAGTCCCACCCCAGTGAAAATTCCAAGGGCCCCAACGTAGCAGGGAAAAGCCGGAGGCAATAGTAATAACGGTAAGCGCAACTCCTCCTTATGGCTTGCTGTGTGCCCAGCCCTGTGCCAAGTGCTTCCAGGGCACCCTGAGAAGTCGGACTACTACTGCCCCCGTTTTCCAGATGAGGAAAGGCAGGAATGAGATGGCCAATGACTTACGAAGGTCACTTGGGGCGGGAGGAGCTGGGATTTGAAGTCAGCAGGATTGGTCATAAAAGACCTGGAGGTTTTAGTTGTCTGAAAGCTTGGTGCATAAGCCCAGGATGTGGCCCCAGAAAGAGGCACCAGGGCCTCAGGCCCCACTGATAGGCATAGGGCTGTCCCCTTGGCCCCGACCATCTGACCTCATACCAGCCCTGACGGGGCGGCAGGGCTGGGCTATCACTCCAGGTGACAGTCAGAGAAACCGAGGCCCAGAGAAGTCAGTGATTTGCCAGAGGTAACACAGCAAGTCGAAGGCAAAGCTGGGGACCTGTGAGCCAGATCAGTGACCATACCCAGCCATCCCAAGCCAGAGTAAGGGACCAGCCTTACGCCCAGGAGAAGCTTGGGAGGGAGGGAAGAGGGGGGAAGCTTAGTCTTAGGGTAGATGCCAGCCCTCTGGTCTCTGAGTGGGACTCCACTCCCGAGTCCCTAAGGCAGGGGGAAGCCATCCCAGCCTCGAACTTAGAGCCTTGAGCCCGTGGGTCTCTAACGCTTTCTTGTGGCAGCAGCGCCCTCGTGTGGCTACAGCTGGTAACTACACGAAGTCGCAGGTTTCCGCTCCAGGGCCTCCCCCTTGTCCTGAAACCCAACTCAGAGCCTCGGAAAGAGAGCAGCCAGCCGTTCCCGGGGCTGACGGAAGGCGGCAGGAGCAGGACGGCAAGGACAGGGCACCGGACTTGGAGTCGGGAAACCAGATAAAATCCTGACTTGGTTTTGACTCAATGTGTGGCTTGGGTCTCAAATCCTACCCCACCTTCCTCCCTAAGACCTGCGTGAGGATCAAACGCATCACAAATATGCACGGGCTCTGTAAACTGGAAGCACCGTGACCAGGTGAAGGATCGTGATGGAAACTGCGTGAGGAATCCGCACTGGAGGGACTCTGGAAGGGAGGCCAAGAATGCAGGTGTCTAGTTGGTGGCAGCCCGGGACGTGACATCCTTGGGCAGCCTTGTAGCAGTGGGCAGTGGTGGCCAGGCAAATGAGGAGGTGGCCGCTGAGCGCAGGACTGAAACTCAGTCCTGCAGAGGTCGGGGTCCGCCCCAGACCACCCCAAGAGGAAAGCCTCAGGCCCGGAGCTGGTCTGACCCAGACTCGCATCAGAACGCAGACCCCGTTTCTGTGCCTCGGGGAGGGGGTAACAGTCCTCGCAGGGCTGGTGTGGAGCGAGCTGGTGACCGGCTCTCAGGCGCCCGCACACGGTGGGCCACAACAAACGACTTTATGTAAACGTCTTACGTGATGGACAAGGACTGTTTTGTTCACCAAAACCTGTGACAGCTGTTGGATGAGTGATCTTACAGGAAAAAATGAGACCATCCGTCTCTTATCCAGCGTGCCAGGCCGTGCCGGACTACGTCATCTCACTCACTCCTTCACAACCAACCTCTGCCTTGGGTCCTCTTATCTCCCGCATTTCACAGAGGAGGAAATGGCCTCAGAGATGACCCGGGTCACAGAAGGGACGAAACTCTGGATTCGTGTGACTGAAAAGCGTCCCCAGGCCTCAAAGACACAGGCTCGAAATGAGAGGTAAGCACAGTTCTAACCTGGATCTTTGCTGTGTTACCACTAAAAACGCAAACACAAGACATTTCACTCAACGCTAAGAGGGAGGGAGAGAAAAGACCCCAAAGTATGAGCCTAAATATAAATAGTCCAGGTGGAAAAGAAGGAAATGAACACGTGAGGGCCCAGCCTGCGCCAGGCAGACGGGTGTCGTCAGCTATTCCGTCTTCCTCCCAGGCCCACAGAAGAGGACAGTGGGCTCAACCAGGCTCGACTCCTTCCCCAGCTCACAGACAGCAGGCAAACGAAGAGAGGGACACAAGCTCCTCCCTTGCCCGCGGCCTCCGCGAGGTCTAGTGAAACCACAGCCGTCCAAGAGCTGTACCTCTCCATATGAGCGAGCTGTGGGGACCACTTCACAGATCCGGGTTATCACCTTCAATCCACTCCCAGTGAGAACTTTGGTTAAAGATGAGGTGATGGGACCCTCAAGTGCACACAGCGAGGGTGGGACCCACATTTGGAGGCCGGTCTGTCCGACTCGAGAGCCATGATGTTCGGTCGCACACGCAGCAACTGCTCACAGCACACCCTCCCTGGCAGGCCTGGGTGACGCTGCAGTGGGGGATCGCTGAGCAGGGACTGACAACAGCCACGGAAGCAAAATCGGGCTGGACTGCAGCCCTGCATGACCTCGGCTTCCTTTCCCTCCCTTTATTCCCGGGCCCACAGGGCCTGCAGTAACCGTCCTTTAGCCCTGGGAGGGGACCACACAAAGCGTCTGCGGCAGCCACCGAGGCTCCACCTCCAGACAGGAACCTGTGGGGCTCACCCTGGCTCCCCGGCTGGGCCCATCCTGCAGTCGCCAACACTGAGCTGAGTTTCAGTGGCGGTTTTTGCCGAAGCCGCTTCTGGAGCAGAGGTGGTGAAGAAGAGAAGGTGGGCATGCTCAGGCACAGGTGACAGAGCCAGACCCCTTGTACTAAAAGCTGGAGGAGGTCCCCAATCTGAGGATAAGATGAGCAAACTGGGAAACAGGGCCAGCCTGGGCCAGCCTCCGGCTGTGGGCACGGGTGGGTGGGGCGAAGACAGGAGCAGCCCAATCAGAGGAAAGGGAAGGGGGCCCCGACAGAGCGGGCAGCAATCCAGATGCCTCAGAGAACGAGGCGCCCCAACACTCAGCTGGGAGACGTTTGTAACTGACTGGGTTCTAATCTGGACCTCGGGCCCACAAACGCCGCAGGGCCAGAGCGCCAACGAAGAGCAGAGACGAGAACAGGCCCTCTGCGGATGTGCCCCGCCACGAGGGCGCAGACTCGGGGCCAGGGCAGCGAAGATACTGAGCCTTCAATAGAAGCTGGAAATGTGGATTAATGTGGAATGTCTTGGATTTGAAAGCACTGGGCATGCTAAACCCAACATCTTAGGGTCAAATTGGGCTCAAGAGCCATCAGTTTGACACCCCAGCCCTATTCCAATTCTGTCCCCTCGCCCACCCTCCTCACAAACAGAAACAAAGCAAGCAGAAAGAAAGAGGCACAAACAAGGAAAGGGCTGTCCTGGGGCACTATAATAGGGGGTAAAAAAGCTAAAATAAAGCGCAAACTCAGATTCCAAAGTTCTGTATTTTTCAAAATAAAGATCACACATTGTTTAGAGACAATCTACACAAGAGTTACAAAAAATAGTTGCCCAGGCATAAGCATACACAGGTTTGTTAATTATACACATATGGTTACAAGTGTGCTTGCAAAAAAGTTCATTGGAAATATACACAAGGCTCTGGAAATGTACACCGTGTAGTGTTACAATTCTATATTCAAACAAGGAAAATTGACAGTATGTTACATTCACTTACAAGTAGACAAAATGCAAAATACAGTTCATCTTCTGTACAAAAAGGAGGGCAATTCACACTTTACAAGGGGACAGGGCTCGGACTGTAAGGGAAGCTGGGGCGGGGCTGGACTTTGCACGTCCTTTTGACTGTCACAAAATAAGCAAAACGTTACTTTTTAGGGTAAAAGAAACACTACTGTGAACTGAATCATCTTGAATAACATTTAGAAAGGATTTCGCTACTGTCTGACTAGATGACAAATAAAACCAAGCTATTTTTTCTTTTTAAACATTAACTAGGCTGTATAAAGAACATTTATTCCTTCAAAAGAAAAAAAAATTTACTTCTGGTTGAAATTACAATTTACAATATACAACACTATAGGCTACGACCATAAAAGGTGTGAATATACACTGAATGCACAGGGCTGGCTAATTCTCTTTTCTTACCAAAAAACGTGTTTATGTTGATTCAAACTTCTCCACATTTACATTACAGGTATACAAATGTACAATTGTACAATCAAAAGTATGTTCGACTACTAGGGTACATTATAGATACAGATTAGACATCAAAACAAGAAATACTACAAATTTGTATATATGCAAAGCCTACACCAAGTGTACACTATATATTTATAGAAGCGAGACCAAAAGCAGAGTTGGATTTTTTTTTTTCTCATGCTAAATAATCAGATTTTGCCTTTCAATGTGAACAGAAAAAATCCAGTAGGCAGTAAACAATTCCACCTGCCCGGCCTTCAGAGACGCCCGGGTGCTTGCGTCCCCTCCTCACGACGCAGGCCGCACCATGCCCTCAGCGTCAGTCTCCAAAAAGGCAAGCTGACAAGCGCCATAAACTTCAGGTCATCAACTGAAGCTCTAGCAACTCTGAAACAATTTTCATTATATATATATTTATATATATATTTTTTATAAACAGCGTTAAATGCCAGTTTGGGGTCATTTAACTGAAATTCAAACTTCTCAGGTTTTTTTATTTGTTTTTGTTTTTTACTAAAATGAGGAGGTGGGAAAGAGCTATTTGCAAAACTTGCCAGTGAGGCAAATGAGTTAAAAACCTTTTTTCTTTTTTTTTTTAAACTTTTTTTAACCAACCACCCTGAAAGTTTCCGCACGTGGAATATAGATACAGCGTTGAACAAAATATGCGGCCTCCATGTACACTGGTTACCTATGTACAAGTCTCCTATACACCGGTAAAACTGCAGGGCAATCAGTCAATTAAAAAAAATAATTAGTACATGTTATGCGTAATAAAATTAAACAAATTTACAACGGCTTTTCCACTTGTGGATTTGATTCCTTTTTCGGAGGAGAGGATAACCCTGGAGCAACCATGACCCATTTCAGATTCTGCACTAGAACATCTCTGGTTGCTGGTTGGATCCACCAGTGGGCCAGTGAGGTCAGTGGGAATGAGGGGGCAGGGCAACACTGACTCAGATGATACCATTAGGGGGGCCGCAGATGGGCCCTAAGTCAACGCCATTCTTCATGTAGTACTTCTCCAACTTGGCCAGAATGTGCTTGCCATAGGTGTACTTGCGAAGAGTTGCGATGTGGGGCCGGATCTGGGGAGGAAGCACAGCTGTGTTACTCCGGCCTGAAAACAGACCTGGGCAGGCTCCCGGTGTGCTCCCAGACGCCACCTCCAGCGCACCAGCACGCACATCCCACAGCGACCCTTCCTCTGGAGCTGCAGGACCCAGCAGACGAGCAGGGCAGTCCTGCCCGGAGTGCTGACGCAGGACGGGAGGGCTCCAGGGGCCGGACGGCTGCAGAGCACGTCCAGGACAGAATGTAGAGACAGTGCATCCTGACCGAAGATCGCACGGTTCCCACCACCACCTCACAGTGCCTTCCAGGGGCATGCGCTTAGCCTCTCTGGGCCCACAAGGCACCTCAGCTCCCTGAGGAGTGGAGGCTTCCTTTCCGGGCACCATGAATCCTGAGCTCACCCCTAGACCCTGTCCTCCAGTTCACAGAAGCTACTAATGACAAGAAAAACGACCAATGTGAGCCAGGCACTGCTCGTTTAAGCCTCATATGGAAGGCTGTGCCCACTTTACTGATGAGAAAATGAAGGCACAGGGGTTAAGTCAAATGGCTAATAAGGAATAGCACAGTACTTGAGCCCGACTGTCTGGCTCCTCCAGAAATTCCTGTTCTCCCCACCGCGCTCTCACGGCACTGCCTACTGCGCCACCCCCACCCTCTCCCACCCAGGCTCGGCTCAGCTCCAGCAGCCTTCTCTTCCGCTCTCCCCTCCCTGGGTGGATCCACGTTGAGCAGTCCGGTGCATCCTCGACGAGGAGAGGCGTCTGCTCTCTGGAACCACCTTCCTGTTCCATGAGTTCATGGGGCTTTCTGCACGCCTCAGCTACAGCATGCAACACACTGCGTGTAACAATCATCTGCTTGTCTATCCATCATTCCACAGACAGTGAAGGAACACAGCTTATCAACCTGCTTCCCCATCCAGACTCACAGTGCACACTCAAACACACTGGACAACGGGCCGGGGCAGATGGACGCTCTCCAGACTGAAAGCTCCATGCGGGCAACAAGTTTCGTCTGTTTAGCTGTGTCCTCAAAGCAAGGAAGAGACAAGTAGTTCTAGACACCACTTCTGCACCCCACACAGGAAACAAACCCACATCAGCTATCACATTCTCATGGAAGAGCCTACGTGGTAAACTATTAATAGTCCTTGGCTCAAATTCTGAGCTGTGTGACCCAGACCTTGCCTAACTTCTCTAAACGCATCTGTAAAAAGGATGCGATTAGGCTACACCTCGGCTTGGGTTGCAGTGAGGACTATGGATGTGGCTGGTGTGTTTGACATGAGAATTCAGGAGCCCTTCTTCTAGAAACTGAGATTCAGTCATTCTCCTCTCCATCCCTGGGCCTGGCTCACATGAGTCCAGCCACTTCACATCTCTCCTCCTCCAGACAAAACTCTAACCACCCACACGCGTGCGTGTGCACTGTGGCTGAACTCCATTTATTCCTTGATTGAACGGGAGATGAAAGTAATCAACTTGCTCCACTCTCAATGTTTCCTCTGGCTAAAAAGGACGCTGCCTGGATGTGAAAGAGCTGAAAAACTCTTACTTTCTTAGATTCTTGGGACGACTCCTCCTCTCAACTCCCTCACTAAACCAACTGCTAAGCCCCATTCTGTCCACTTCTCTTCAACCGCAAAGCCACCAGCATCTCCGGGCCTCCTCTCCTGCTGCCCCCCTTCCTCCAAGTTACTCATCAGCCAGCACAACTGTCCGACAGGCAAACGCGACTGTGGCGCCACAGCCCTGTCCTCCTGGACGTGCTCCACTCCTTCAAACACACCGTCTTGTCCTGCTTCCGAGCCTTCACTCACCAGCTTCCCCCTGCCCAGAATGGCTCAGGGCTTTATTCAAACGTCACTCTCCTGGGAGCCTTCTCTGTACCCCCATATTAGAAGAGGCACCCTGCCACACTCTTACACAGCCCTCCCCACTGCTCACCCAGCATCACCGAACTGTCTGTGCACACACCATCACGTGCACCGACACAGCAGCCCATGTGAAAGGAGGGCCTGCCATGGAGTATGCACACTTATTAATAAGGATTTGTGAATGAATGAATGAAAGGCCATGCTTTCAACTTCTGCATATCTCCAACACTCCCTCTGCCAGCACTGGTGTCTCAACACGCACATCTGTGCGTCTCACAACCTAAGGACTCTGGACTCTCCCAGCCTTCAACTGCCATCACCGTCGCCCGTGCGGTGTTGTCTCGTGTCTTGTTTCAAACTGGAGGTGCCAGGTGCCTCGTCTGGCTCAGAACTTGAGTCCATAACACAGATTCTCATTACCGAACCTTGTTCTCAGTGAGGGCAAGTGGCTCATCATTGCCAGACCACGGCCATGCCTCCAGTGAGGAGAGCTGAGGGAGTTCAGAGTCCCCAGGCCGAGGGCTCAGGTCAGCAGCCCGAGGCTCGCAGCACTGCCTGGCACAAGCACGGCTGCAGCACACCCGCCCGCGGCTTGGTTTTGCTCCTGGGCCCTGCGGCCTGGGTGGGGCCGGCTGGACCTGCTCTGTGACTGTCCCTGAAGCCGTGGGCTTCTCCAGGTGCTGTGTCAGCTCCCACTCACAGCGCCTGGGGACAGTTCAGATTTCTGCCCCTCTTCTCCTAACTCCTCTTCAGCCTGGACTTCTCCCGCAAACCTCCCTTCAAAGACTCGGGGCACGTGCTCCCCCTGCTCTCCCACACCATGCTCTGTGGGCAGGAATCAGTCTCCGTCGTCTCTGTGCTGGTGTCTGGCAGAGAGCGGGCCTCAGGTCAATGTGCCAGAGCAGGCCCTGCACTGGGCAGGCAGGCACTCAGTAAATGGCGGTGGAAGGAAGGGATGAGGAGGAGGAAGTGAAGGAAATTAAGGTGAGCAGGTGGATTCGCGGGACTGAGAAGCTGGTCTCCTAGGAGCAGGGGGTAGAAGCACGGCCTGAGGATGAGGGAGGGAAACCCCTCAAAAGACCAAGGGAGTTAGTGATCGAGGAGGGCTGGCAAACGTGGGGACAATGGACACTCTGGATGAAAGGGAAAAGCACAGCATGAGACACAGTCTAGTGACAAACTCTGCAAGCCGCAGCAAGCTGTTCCCCTCCTTCGCATTCACGTGAAGAACCCAAGGCCTTGCTCGCTCACTCCCTGAGTGACATCTACCAACACGCCTACCTTGTGCATGACGATCTTGCGCTGGGCGGGCTCCGCCACATCAATCATCTTCTGGACCACGTAGTTAGCATACTGGTCCTTCATCATGGTGTATAAGGCACTGTGGGGACCATCGTTCATGGTGCACACCTCATCGATAAGCACAGCGCGCTCTGTACGGGAGGCATGAGTGACACACTTCTCCACAACATTGCTGTAATGAGACAAACCCAGGGACAACTCTGAGAAGACGGAACCTGTTAGGATGAGCTTGCCTGGCCTCCGCCCTGAACACAGGACCAGTAGCAAAAGAGATCTGAACATTTCTGGAAGATTAATTCATCAAGCGTTCGGCTCTATGAAACTCTGCGCCTTTCCCATCTGTGGCTTCCCATGTGAACCAGGGTGAGACCAGGTCTTGGAGGGTACCACACCCAACCCTCTGACAGGTGAGGGTAACAAGCCCAGGTAAGTAAAGGGACTTAAACGCAAGGCTCACAAGACTGGTTACTAGCTGAACTGGTTAACGAGCATAATTTCAACACAAGCAAAATCGACGAATCCTTTCCTCACTCTGTGAGCTCGCTGAGGCCAAGCGCAAGCCTGCCTTATGTCTGTACCGCTGGTGCCGGGCACAGAGCGCGGCCTGGAGAGGCTCCAGGGGCTTACTGAGTGAAGAAACAGACGAGCAGGAAGCACACCACTCGATCAGCTACCTCATGCTGCCTCCTAAAGCGTCTAAAAGCAAGAACCTTACAGGTCTGTCCACACTGCTAAACGCTTCGCAAATAGATCATCTTGTGAAAGGAAAAAGGAATGTGGTTACATTAAATCAGTTTTTCTACAGGCCAGAGGGACTGTAGAGGCTGATGAAATTACACACCAAGCCATGCCCATGGCTGTTTCCATCCAGGGGGACTGACTGCTCATTAACGTTTGGTTTATAAGTCAATACTACTTTGAATCTGCGGCTCGGGCAGTAGGGGAAGTCGTGTGGGGTGGACGAGCAATGCATATGATCTGCATTTGTATTGCTGGAGCCGACACCTGGCAGAGAGAACCTGTGGTGAGCGGGCAGTGGCTGGCTGTGCAGAGTTCACAACTGCGGGAGGTGCTCTGGACCACAGAGCACTCAAGTAGAAAAGGAAAAGAGTTCAGACCTGGCTAACGCAGAAAGCTCTTTTCTGACAATCCTGAAGGATGGCCGTTTAGCCTGCTTGGGAATTCCCAATGACGTGGAAGCAAGTACTTCCTAGGGCACCCTACCATCCAGGTGAATGGCTCCTTACACACGCACCCTGCCATCCAGGTGGATGGCTCCTTA